>NC_056729.1:1041405940-1041478229 GCF_019279795.1 Protopterus annectens
CCAACCTCTTAACCCCCTACTCTAATCTGAACTCCCTCCGTTCATCAAGTAAGCTGCTAGTTACCTTAACCAAATCTAATAACCTAGCAGGTGATTCCCTTTTCTCTAATACTATTGGAGAACACTGGAATCAACTGCCTACTGAACTTACTTCCATTGCATCTACTGTTCTGTTTAAACAAAAACTCAGAATTTACCTTAAAAGCCACTGGATGTGTCCCTGCTCTAATCCTGACTAAAGTAATATGCTTTAATTAATCCGTCTTTCTCTCCTACTCTTCTCTCCCTCCTGCTTCCTCCCTTACCTTTCTTTCTCTACCCTTTAAACTCCTCTTCATCTTTCCTCCTTATGGCTATGAATCTCTAACAAGTATTTGTCTGTTTATTTCTGCTCTCTCTCTATTGCTGCTTCTCTTTCCTTGATCTTATACTCTCTCTTCTTGGTATTAAAACATGTTAGTATGTTCATCATGATGTTACTTATTCCCTAGGAAGTTAATTGTCCTTTCCTTTCTTTTGATAACTTTCTTTCATTTCTCTTTCCCTGCTCTTACACTTTCTTTTCTTGGTTTTAGAAATAAGTAATAATGTTTATTATGATATTTGTGCTCATAATGTATTTCCTTTTGTTTAAATGTGGAGCTTTTCTCCCCAGGCCTCTGCTGAAAATGGAAATATATCCAGTTGGACTAGCCCGGTCAACAAATGTAAAATAAATAAAATAAATAAATAAATAAATTTAGGATTGCTACAGTTTGAAGCTTAATTTGAAGTCGTCAGCCACAATCCTATTGACATTTGAGGTACTGCAGATATAGAGTTGTAAATGTATTGCCCTCTGTATTACTGTTAAATATGATGCTGTTACCATTACCTCTTGCTTAACTTATTTCAGGATCAGATATATGGAAACACACACCTCCTGCAGATGGTAAGCCTATTATATTTATGTTAGAACTATAGATACATTTCAAGATATCTCATAATGTGTCCTCTCAGGCCTGTTATATGAATTGCTGTACTGTCTGTGTTAGTGACAGCAGTGTACTTTTTTTAGTATATATTGCAGCATAGTAGTGTAGGCATTGATATATTCCTGTGTTTCTCCATTTTTATCACAGGTGAGCATGACAGTGGGAGTGAGGGCACTCTGACACCTTATGTCAGTGTCTCCACAAACACTGATGATGATGGTGGCCGAACTGAGGCACAGAGGTTGAATTTGGCACAGAGGTTGATATCCAGTGACTCTTCATTTCCTCCAGACACAGCCAGTAGTCCTACACCTACCCAGTTCACTGAAGCCAGAGATATTTGTCAGGTTGAGGATGAAAACAATGATCAGGGGACTATGGCTACTGTGGCTTCAGTGCCTGTTGAATCTGTCCATAGCCAAAGTGTTGGCAAAGTGTCATGCAGTAGGGTTAATAGGGGTGCTTGGTGGAGTCCTGCTGTCCCTCATCCATCAGGTGAAGATGTCTCTTCCCATGTCACTCAACGTATGTTTACTGTCATCATGCAGAACAGGCACATTCTGAAAAGTGGTCCAGACAAATGCTCAGGTTTCTAGATATGGCACAGTCTGACATCCATGATTACCTCCACCATGTAGCGAAATCAGTGAATAGGTTGAATGACACATTGGAATGTAGAGTGCCTGTGATGGAGCAATGGATTTATATCATGGACTGTACAATGTCTGTGATGACACATCTGCTGGGAGGGAGATGTCATCCATGTAGGCATAGGTCTGCCACACCATCTGCTGTAGCCAATGTGGCCATGCCCTATCATGCTCATGTAGTAGCAGTACTTCCCTTGCACCATCAGGGAGTATTTTGTCCACACTCAGATGGGGTAGACCATGGGGATGTGGCCCTTGGTGTTACCATGAAGGGAGGACATCCAGCAGTCAATAGTCACAATCAGGTATTAATACTGAATCTGACCTTGGGTGTGGAGGTACCAGTGCATCTGCTGGCAGAACCAGGTCTCATGGTTGTGGGTTACAATGATGAACTGACAACTCTACCACGCACAGCTCACAACTGTGCAATATATCAAGACATAGAGCCAGCACTGAGCTTGGCTGTGTTTATGCACACTGTTACACACCCCTTTCACATGGAGGACCCCTACAGACACATACACATACCAGTTACATGGTTCAGCCTACCTGCTTCCCCATTCTTATGCATGCCCACACACACACACACACACACACACACACACACACACACACACACACACACACACACACACACACACACTCAACAACCTTTGTTGTCAACATAGATCTCATGCCCCCCTGCCAACAACACCCTATGCAAGTGATGATAACTGTGCCATATCACTGATTTCTCTCTTTTGGATTCAGGGAAACTAAAGCTTTGTGTCTGATGCACAGGGTGCTTAGCTACATTATTTGCTTAGTATATCTACATTTGTGTTGTTTAAATGTTAATTGCACCTCTGAATTATATTTGTCTTGCCAAGTTGCACAATGGATAGCATCATCATTGCACTACTTTATAGTGTATTCTCTTGTAAGGGTTGTAAAATTAACAACTGCAAGGTGTCTCATTACTTTCTAACTGTTCTCTTTAATGGTTATCTAGTATAAACATATGGTACACATCATTACTCAGGCCATCACATTCAGATCTCTGGATTGCATGACAGCACTATAGTGTAATCTCATCAGAACAGTCAGAGCAGTACAGTATCATGCTCTCTGTTGCATGTAGCTCACCAGAAACATGCATTTGCAGGACATCCCAGAGGTCTTTCTCATCAAGCTAACACAGAGCCTACAAACCATGCCATGATATATGTGTACAGATTAAATAAGATGTCACTTTAATCTGTCTTGTATCACATGATGTGATGTCTTTCTGACATCTAGGCCACTGTCTGATCATGCCATAGTGAGATACATGCATATACAGTACTCTGATATACCCAATGACATCAGCATTGTCTGCTGAGCATATGGGAGTAACAGTGTTCCACCTGCTGGTGTAAAATGATGTCTGTAATATCAAGTTACAGCTGACACACACACACACACACACACACACGCACACACACACACACACACACACACACACACACACACACACACACACACACACACACACACACACACAGTCTGCAGTGAGACTAGCAGATCACTGAAAGTAATACATGCACCACAGCACATGTCTGATTTGCATTTCGTCTGATAACCCTTTATATCTGATAACATCAGCAGTATATTTTGAAGATAATATAACAGTGTCCCATCTGCTGGTGTAAAATGCTCTT
Source organism: Protopterus annectens (assembly GCF_019279795.1). Lineage (NCBI taxonomy): Eukaryota > Metazoa > Chordata > Ceratodontiformes > Protopteridae > Protopterus > Protopterus annectens. The sequence goes on from NC_056729.1 coordinate 1,041,409,247, forward strand.
TGTAATATCAATATGTATTTATTTTATTTATTTTACATTTATTAACCGGGGGTGTCTGAGCCGAAAAGGCCCTTTTTCAGCAGAGGCCTGGGGAGAAAAGCTCCACATAGAAAAATTACAGATATGTTTAGATATTTAGACATGATCAGTATACACACAAATTGCAATAGACATGTTTTTACAGTGGTATGCAGCACATCAACAGTTACAGTGGAGAGAACAAACAAGAAAATACTAATTTAAAAATAAAGGTATTCAATAGATTTGTGGTGCACAGCTGAAATTTTGGAACATAGAATAGATACATAGTACACAGTTACAGTACATACATTGTACATTTGCCAGTGTTTGTGAGTAAGAGTGAAAACTATTATCAAGTACTCTAGGTTTAATATGTGTACCTTATCCGTTTTCACTAGCCTGGGGAGCAATCATGGCACTGCCAACTTTGCTTGAGATGTTGCCTAATGAGGTTTTTAAAGAAGGCTTTGGATGGTGTGTTTTGTATGCTAGTGGGGAGAGAGTTCCATTTTTTTAAGCACTGAACTACTATATAGTGCATCTTCAAAGCTATTGTAGCTGTTGGTAACTTCTAGTAGTCGTTTGCTTGATGATCTAGGAGGCTTTTTGGCTGAGTGATGTACTAGGTTTTTGAGGGCAGAACACTTATTGGGGAGGTAATAGATAGAATGACAGAGGCAGAGCTGAGTGTAGGTTAGGAGGTTAGGCAGTTCAAGCCAATGGAGCTGTCTCAAAGCAGTACAGTGATGAGTTCTATATGAGCAATTTGCAGCAAAGTGAGCAATTCTGTTATAGCAGGCTTCCAATTTGCTTAGTTCAGCTTTTTTGAGATTAGTCAGAATTGGAGATGCATAGAGTAGGGTGGATAGAAGTTGGGAGTGAGCAATGGTTAATCTTCTGTTGTTGGTACTAAATGGTTTGATATGGTAGAGTGATCCCAGTTTGGCATGTAACTTTTTAATAGTTAAGAGGAGATGACTATCAAACTTTAGGTGGGAGTCTATGGTTATTCCCAATAGCTTAGCCTGTGCCACTGGAGCGATTGGAGTAGCATTTTTGGAGGAGATGATGAATTGACTGTTATCAGTGTTTTTGTTAGAACTGGTTAAAATCATAAGCTGAGTTTTCTTTGGATTGAGGATAAGTTGGGCTCTGGTAAGGTAGCTTTAAACATCAGACAATGCTAGTTGAGTTGTTTGCAGGAGGGTGGGAATGTTTTGTGCAGCACAGATTAAGGTAGTATCATCTGCATACTGAATGATAGATGCATGCTGTGTGGAGGTATGGAGGTCATTTGTGAAGATTGTGAATAGTAGTGGTCCTAAGATAGAACCCTGTGGGGCTCCTATAGTTATGGGCAGCTGAGGAGAGAGAATTTTTCCATTTCACAGCTTGGTACCTGTCAGATAAGTAGCTTTGGAGCCAGGTAATAGTGGAATTTGATAGGTGATATTGGTTTAGTTTGTTTAGCAGGATTAGGTGTGAGACTGTGTCAAATGCTTTGGACATATCCAAAAAGAGTTGACACCTGCAGGCCTTCATTTTTGAGACAGTTTACTGTGTCTGTGAAGCAGGCTGTAGTGGTAGTATGGGCAGGTCTGAAACCATGTTGAGTAGGTGACAGGATGTTGCTGTCTAGGAGATATTTTAGCACCTGGGTATGGATGCAATTTTCTAGGATTTTGACCAGGGGAGAGTAAAGCAATGGCTCTGTAGTTATTAAGTTCAGTGGAGGTCCCACCTTTATGTATAGATGTAACATAGGATATTTTCTAGAGTTTGGGCACATAGTTTTCAACAATTGATCTGTTTTGAGAGTGGAGATTGGGATAGCAATAGCATCTGCTGTGTGTTTCAAGAAATAGCTGAGGAGTAGGGTGGCTGCTGTTGATGAGGTTTTTAGTTTGGAGAGCATGTTTTTGATTGAAATGGTGGAAACTGTTTTGAGGGTAAAGCTTGTATTAGTGTTATTTGTGTTGGGGGGATAGTGAGGTTGGAACTGTCCTGTGATACTAAGGCTAGAATTGAGTTTGCAAAGAGGGAATTGTTCATAGGTTCATAGGTTCATAGAGTAGTACTAAGCTAATTGCCCTCGTGAGCCATTTTAAGCCTAGACAATTATCCCTTGTGAGACTCAAACCCTGTACCTTGTGTTTGTAAGGCAAACACCTTAACCATTAGGCCACCTCCCAACCCTAATAGGTTAATAGATTAGTACTAAGCTAACTGCCTTTGCGAGCCATTTTAAGCCTAGCCAATTATCCCTTGTGAGATTCAAACCCTGCACCTTGTGTTTGTAAGGCAAACACCTTAACCATTAGGCCACCCTCCCAAACCAATGTGTTTTGATGGGAACTTTAGAGTCAGGGGTGGTTGGTTTGGTGGTAGCCTTTTGGGTGGATTTTAGTAGCTGGTTTACATGTTTCCAAAATTTTGGGGGGTTGTGTAGGTATTTAGTTTGTAATGTCATGTAGTAGGATTTTTGTCCAGCCTAATGCATTATTTGCATGGTTGCGCAGTTCTTGGTACTTAGTTAGGCTTTGTGTTTCTTTGTTTTTTTTATAGTAAAGCCAGGCAGTATCTCTGGACTTGAGGATTTGTTTGGTTTCTTTACTGAGCCAGGGGTTTTTAGAGGTTCTAACCTTGATTTTGCACAATGGAGCGACACTGTCTAGGTGTTGTAGAAAAGTTTTGTTGAAATATGCTACAGCCTGGTCACGTGGGTGGGTTTTTAGGAGGTCCAGTCACAGTTACAGAGAAAAGTATTGAGAATCTCAGGAGATAAATGTTTTGTATTTCTAGTGGATTTATAGTTAGTGGTTTTGTATATGCTTGTTCTACTACATATAAGTTATGCTGTGGTCACTTAAGGTGTCTGCGACACTGCCTGTATGGGTGTACAATGTGGGGTTGTTAGGACCCAGTCAAGGATGAATTCCCTTTTAGATTTTTTATCACATCTAGTTGGAATTTGGACTAGTTGCTGGTAGCCATGGAGATTTATTAGATTACTTGGTGGCTCTGATATACAGGTGAACCAATCTAAGTTGAAATCCCCAGAATAAGGGTTTCTTGTGCGTATGTGGAAGAACACCAGGATAAGAAGTCTTCAAGGCTAGCAGGTGTATTACCAGGTGGAATATAGATCACAATTGTGGTGATGACATTTTTAGGGTGAAGTTGAAGTTGTGAGATAAATATGTCCCAATTATTGGGGGAGGGATAGGAGTTTGGTAATTGGTGTACAGTTAAGTGGGGCTTATACAGTAAGGCAGTTCCACCCCCTTTATGAAGTGGTATGTCTTGTCTAATGATATTGTAGCCAGTAGGGAGAACTGAATTAGCTATGTTTTTATTTAGCCAGGTTTCTGTTAAAGCAACTATGTCTGGGGAGCAGTGTGCTGCTGTGGCCTGAAGTTCAGGTATTTTATTTTTGATACTTCTAATATTAATATTTAGCATTAAAATATGGTTGGTTTTGCTACTGTTGTTGATTTGCCCAGGGATGAAGATAGTGGAGGCGTTATGTTCTGACATTTGTGTTGGAGCAGTTTGTGTTGGACAGGATGGATTTGGGTCTGGGTTGGGGTGGATGTCCCCACTTATGGTGAACCTGGTGTTAAAATGTGTCTACAGATATTGGAGTTTGATGATGAGTGTAAGAATGTATTGTGTTTTTTTGGAGTAGGAATGAGACCATATGTATTGAGTTCTGAATTGGTCTGTTATGTAGTTCTTGAACAGATAGATCTAAGTAACACACACATATAATCAGCTGCAGTAAGAATAGAACCTCCATCTCAGTATACAGACTACAGAAGCCAGTACTTTACACATGCACTACAGCACAAGGCTAACTTGAAGTGTGTCAGACAACACTTTATAGTTGTTGACATCAGCAGTGTCTGTTGAGGAGAATATAGCAGTGTCCCACCTGCTGGTGTAAAATGCTCTCTGTAATATCAAGTTACAGCTGACTGTTACACACACTCACACAAACACACACACACACACACACACACACACACACACACACACACACACACACACACACACACACACACACACACACACACACACACACACACACACACACAGTTGACTACAGTGAGAATAGAATCCCTACCTATCTAAGTGCACAGACTACAGATCATTGAACATAATACATGCACCATAGTACAAGTCTAACTTGCATTTTGTCTGACAACCCTTTATAGCTGATGACATCAGCAGTGTCTGTTGAGAATATAGCAGTGTCCCACATGCTGGTGTAAAATGCTCTCTGTAATATCAAGGTACAGCTGAGTCAGACACACACACAGTTGACTGCAGTGAGAATAGAACCCCTACCTTTCTCAGTACACAGATTACAGAACCTAGTACATTACGCCAATTTCACAGCACAAGGTTGACAAAGTATGTTCGACAACACTTTATACTTGATGACATCAGCAGTGTCTGTTGAGGAGAATATACAGTGTCCCACCTGCTGGTGTAAAATGCTCTCTCTAATATCAAGTTATAGCTGAATCACGCACAGAGAAAGTGACACCCACCTACACACTTGTCTGCAGTGAGAATAGAACCCCTACCTATCTAAGTGCACAAAGTACAGAACATGGCTCTTAACTCATGCACCACACAACAAGTCTGACTTACATAGCAGCACAGGCAGACTTATAGTAGATGACATCAGCAGGCCCTGTGGGGGACAACAACTTGGGAGACCAGTATGGGATAACTGTGTAGGGATGACCAGTTATTAATAAAATGGCCAGCCATACCACTGCAGAAGTCACTGTGGGATACCACTTACACTCTGCTGCCTAGAGTCACACACAGTTGACTGCAGTAAGATTAGAACCCCTACCAATCTAAGTGCACAGGTTATGGAACAGTACTTACTGCATGGACCACAGATTAAGTCTGACTTACACAGGAGTGCAAGTGAACTCATAGTACATGACATCAGCAGACCCTGTAGGAGACAACAGCTTGAGAAGGCATTATGGAATGACTGTGTAGGGATTATCAGCTATCTAAAAAATGGCAAACCAAGCCATTGGAGAAGTAACTGCAGGATAGCAGTTCTAGTCTGCTGACTAGAGACACAGACATACACCCAGTAAACTAAAGTAAGAACAGAACCCCTACCTACGTACCCATGTTGGGGGGGTCTTGGATGTGTTGGGGCCAAAGCCCCCCACTTCAATTTAAAGTTACATTTGTTTGTCACAGAACAGCAATTGTTTTCCCTGGGATAAAAATCGCTGTTCTGTGCTTTTGATTTTTTTTGGTTTCGGACAGTAGGGTTCGGTATTACAACGATCAAACTTTTGTAAGTTCAACGTTTGATATAGACCCGATAGAATAACATGTTTTGCATTAATATGAATTGTCTAAATGGTAGGAAGTTTGACATTTAAATGTATGCCATTGTTTTCTGACTTAAATAGTCAAGCATTTTCAAATTATTTACCAAAAAAAAAAAACTGTTTATTAGGAGGATAGGAAAACTGTGATGCCAAAATCAGGACATTCTACAAATATCTATAGAGCTGAAAGGTGTGCACTGAGCAGCAGATTTGTGCTATAGTTAACTAAGTGAGCACTCATGCGAGATACAGCTGTTTGCATGTAGGTAAGCAGTGTGCAAATGCAATCGGCATTGCTAATGTGTGACAATTACTCCATGCCGGGTTTTCCTGCTGGCCAAAAGCTGAATGTATCTGGTTTCTATGTCTGCCTGTCTGCTTCCTAGGTGGTCCAGTATTAGCAAAGCTATGCTTTGAGCAAGTCACATATGCACAGCCAATCCTGCAGTGCTTTGTTTGCACTATGCAGCGCATCGCAAAAACAGTGGAAAAAAAAAAAACGTAGGAAAATAAATGGAAAGGGAGACATACGTGAACTGAGCAAAAACAAGGTATGACATGCACTCTACAAAATGATACTACACATCAGTTATTTCTACATAGTTCAAGAATTGAACTCTCATACCACTGCAGATTTAGAAAACAGGATGGACGCCTTAGCCCTCTTTACCACACAAACAGCTTTGCAACAAAGAACTGAAGTCATTGTTCATACAAACAAATGCATCAGAATGTACACTGCTATGAGATCCTCAGCTGTGATGTATACTTTTTAACCCTCTTTATTACATTTGGATGTAGTGCACTTAGTGATCACACAACCTGTTAGGATTCTGTTGTCAAATATACAGCTTTGTCTTACTTGTCTGTTTCTTGGTACTTCATCAGTTATCTGAGCAGCACTGTGTAAGGCACTCAATATACCTGGCCTTAAAATGTGTGCGGATATTAACTGGGGGTTATATGATTTGCATTTGCCAACAAGTGAAGGCCTGGTTGGATGACATAAACATCCATATACTGTTCAATTGGGGGGGCATTGTTGAGTTACTGTTAAGGCACAAGCAAGTCTGCAATGCTCTTTGGGGGGCTCTACTGTTAAGTCACAAACACGCATAGCCTGTACTTTTGTGGGCAAGCAAAGTTAATATTGCTATGGCACAGAGAAGGATATGATGATCATGTTACTCTCCTTCTTCTGCTTCCTACCTGTTATTTGGTCTTGGGAAAACTTATGAAGTCAAAAACTGCAATGTGTATCAGTACTGTCTAACTTCTCTCTTTACATATTTTCCTGGACAAAGGTATGGTAGAAAAATAAGGCCATGTAGTGAGCATCAATGTATTTCAGAGGTAGGACTGTGTAAAACTTTGACCCCTGAGGCCTAGTGCTTCCTAATGGACACATATGAGTATAGTAAAGGTCTCCCTGCTGTCACATGTTAAAGTACTTTTTGCACAAATTCACATCACTATTTGCTTGATTACTGTTCCAACATACTAAATTCCAGGGTATGCCATAATATCATTCAAAAACTACACTCTAGGTTCAGGACTTACCTTGCAAGTGCAGCAGTGGACACATTTTGACTTCAGGGCTGACTGTCTGATGCAAGGAGTACACAGCCAGTACATTGGAAGATACAGGTTATGTGAATTGCCTGGTATCAGTTGTATTATGGGTTTGAGTAGGAGAAAGGTGCTAGGCAACTAGGTGATTAGTGAATGTGCTATGCATTGCCTTTTATCAAAGCAAGGGCATACTGAACATGCCTATGTCTGCTGCAGGCACAGCAGCTAGTGGCTCCTCCTCTGAGTCCTCCTCTGACTGTGGCTGTGGTGACCTAGGTGTTGGTGGGGGATGTATGTCCTTTCCCCTAGCTGATCCTGCTGCAGCTCTTTCCGCAAGAACAGATTGTGGAGCATAGCACATACTGTGAAAACTTCTGCATATGTCTCCGGATTATACTGCAGGTCTCCACCAGATGTAACTAAGCACTGGAACCATGGCTTCAACAGCCTAAACACAAGCTTTATGATGCTTCTGGTTTGGGTGTGTGCCTCATTAGAGTGTTCTTTCATGGGTACGTGTGCACTTCTGATGGGTGTCATTATCCATGGTTCCAGTGTACAGCCGGCATACCTCAGTAAATGGCTCTGTGGGATGTCCCCCCTATCAAACATCTGATATAGCTGTGATGCATGCCAGATATGGCAGTCATGACAACTGCCAGGGTTGCCAGCACACACATTCAAGATTATTCCCTGGGCATTGCACATGACTTGGCAGTGGGAGTAGTATCCCTTCAGGTTAATGTAGATTCTACCCTGCTCACCAGGTGGTGCCTTGATGTGTACATGAGTGCAGTCTATGGCACCCAGTACTTCAGGGTAGTGTGCTACAAGTTAGAACTGTTGCATATTGCTAGCCCTTTCCTCAGAGTTATGGGATAACCATATGTGCTCACTGCCATATATAAGCACTGCATCCAGGAACTGGTGGAGGATCCTGAATGCTGATGCCTGTGACACACCCATCATGTCCCAGTCGGTCTTTAAAACGTACCTGTAGCTATTATTCTAAGGGCTACACATACCTAAGATTCCACTGGGACTGGTTCCCCTTGATTGGTTCTGGCTCTGAGCTGAGGAAGGCAGAGCTCACAGAGTTCATGTAAGGTGTCCCTGTCCAGCCTGTAGCGCTCTACAATCTCATGGTCATGTTGGATCTGATAACTTACTCTGGGCCTGAACACTCTTCTCCTTCTCAGCCTAGACCTATTGTCAATAGCACCAGCAGCATTGACTTCAGCCTCTAGCACATGCAGATGTAGAATAGCTGCAGCAGCCCCTATTATCATGTCAGATAAAATTTCCTTGTCTGTACTCCAATGGTATTGAAGTATTTAGAAAAACAGGAATGGAAGTTACATGGATGCTTTAAAGCATGTAGAATAGCTGCACCATGTTTGATTGGTTCATGAAAATGGAGTTCAACTGCTTATATTGTAATTAGCATATTTTACACACACCTGCTGCTGGCTCATCATTGGGCTAATGCACCCCTGTGCAGTTTTTCATAAATAAAGCAAGCATGGCAAAATTGTAATTACTTTCCTCCATTCCCTTGATATTGCACAGATATTCAGTATAAAAATGAAGGCTTGCCTACCCTGTGGTCAAACCCAGGACCTTCTGCACTCTAGCCCTACACATACACGTGATACCATAAGATTATTTACAAAACAAGCATAGCAAAAGCTGCCATTCATTCATTCCACCATTGCACAAATGAGGACATTAAAGAATGTATGAAATTTATGCAAAATGGAGAGAGAAGACACATTTTACAGTGGAATTCTGAGGATGACATGCAACTTGTGATTTGTGCATAGCCTACATGTGCCTTCACACTCCACAGACTGACCTATACAACTTTGAAACTGTAACCTGATACACACCCCTGATGTTATGACTCACTGTTGACATCCCTTGAAACAAAAACACCGTGGAAGTACCTACATGGAGTGAACATCCCTACAGGGTTACTCTTTTTTTGGGATTTAGCAATACCAATGAGTTTTTACCTAATTTGCATCTTCACCATGCTGGCAGCCTGGAATCTACATATTTAGTAGCTGTGTCAGTGGAGAAACTGCACGGGACCACAATGTTGTAAACAAAAGGGAGCCCATTCCGTTTCCCGTATATCTGCTACATACTACATATGCTTACAGTACAATATAATACTCTATTTCAGGATGTTCAGACATTGTAGAAGTGTACATTATGTACAATTATATTTTCTTTTGGGGGTTAGGGGAGTAAAGGTGCATTTATGTCATGGCCCTTACATATGTATTTTTTATTTTGTAATTGTGATACTCTAGCATCCACATTATGTAATTAGGTCATAATATGTGTGGGGTTACATGTTGAAGTCAGCTCTGTACAAAATTTAAGAGCATTTACTTGCTCTTGCTTCTGTGTAGACTCCTCTCCCTGGCTGTATTTGAAAAGTTTCAGAATAATACATGACCAACACAAACACAAGAGTCTACATGATTACTTTTGAGGTTGTTAAATTTCTCCACCGCTTCATTACAAAGATAGAGTAAGTTAGTTAGTGGTAGTCGTGAGGAGAGAGGGCAAAAAAGGTATAACAGTACCTCAGCCTGATTTGGGCCTATATAACAGTAAGGGCAAGAGGTAGGTTTTGTCCAGGGTAATTTAAAGAATAAAAGAAAATCCATTGCTGCACCATAAAGGGCTATAAAAAACCAAACAAAATCCTAGTAATAAATCCCACCACTGGATAATTAAATTGTATTTATTATATTTAAAAAGACCACGATCTGACACGAACTGACATAAACATGTTGTCCTGGTATCTGGTGTACCAGGAGATGTTTTCTTGAAATAAATTATTTGTAAATAAAGTTTTTTACCTATTTACCTGGTTCTACCTGGTTATTTCAAGAAAACGTCTCCTGGACGATATGTTTCTGATTTGGAAAGGGGAAAAAGCATTTGTCCCAACATTTATTAATAATATCAATGGGATGACTATTTTTTTAGAATTTACTTACAACTTAGAGGATAACAGTATTAACTTCTTGGACATTAACATAGTGAAGGATACAACTAATTTTAGACTTAAAAGTACAATTTATAGAAAACCATCTTACTCTAATGCCTTCTTGCATTTCACCAGCAGTCACCCTTACCATCAAAAGAGAGCGGTGGTGAAAGGACAGATGGTAAGGGCGGCTAGAATGGTATCTGATGAGATGGACTTCATTAGTGAATGTGAATTTTAGAAAACTATGTTCATTAATAGAGGGTACCCACAAATTATGGTGGACAACATTATTTTTGAGGTTAGTTCCAAGAGAAATACTGGATATTTTAAACCTCTATTACAGAATAATTCCTTTCTAAATGTGGACCTAGTTGCAGATCAATATAATATGGTCACACACAATAAAAAGCATGACATAATGACCAATTTTCTTTGTACGTATTCCCTTGATTATATTAGAATAAAGGACATATTGAATAAAAATTGGGCCATTATAACAGAAGATAGTGGCCTGTTGAAAGTATTAGGAGATAAACCTAGCTTCACATATAGAAAAGGCTCAAATTTAAAAGCATTACTTGAAAGAAAAAGAAAAATGAATCAAGTAAGAATTTGTGGAATGTACAAGTGTGGGTCATGTCAGCAATTTAAATTTATACAAACAGATAACAAAGTCACCATTAGGGAGAGGATATACCATGTTAATGGTAAATTCAATTGTGAGACTAGAGGAGTTGTGTATACAGCTTGCTGTGACCAATGTTCTGCGTATTACATTGGCAAGACGGAGAAAAAGATCAAGCAGCGCATATATGAACATTGGTACGCTATTAATAAAAGAGATACAATGAATGCATTAGCTAAGCACATTATAGAATATCCTGATCATAGATTTAAATTCATAATATTGCAACAATGTCAAGGAGATTTAAGAGGGGGGCCATGGCAACTACAACTTGAAGTTGATGAAATTATGTGGCAAATTAGGACAGTAGCCCATATTCCACCAGGGCTGAATGAATATGTTTCTATTAAAAGTATACTGAAATTACTAGCCCTACATAGGTAAATAAAACATTCTATAAAATATAAATCAAAATAAAAACAAGTTGATTTAGTCTTAATAGCAATTGCTTGAACTTTTACCAACAAAGAAAATGGATGTTTTCAATAAGTATAATAAAGGGAATTGTATGTTTGATGTTTATTTATAAGTAAATGAAATTCTCAATTTAATATGTATTTGAACAGGGTGGGAATAAATTAAGGTTTATTAATAGTGGATGATTCAAATCAGTTTTAAATTGTATATTTAAAGTATCAGTCATTTTTTTTTATTTTTTTACTTATGGTAGCCTAGTGTTATAATAAGCTGTAGTAAATGGTTTTGTTTTTAATTTTAGTTATAGAATAACACATTTTCATTTTTAAATATAGTATACGTGTTTTTTAGGGTCAATAATGTCTGCATCATAAAATATACGTAGTTGTGGTTCTAAGTGTTTAAGCATTCCGTGGTTGTTACACTACGGGATATATGAACCGGTTTACAAGCATAGTCTCTTTAAAGAAAGTACAAGGTTTAATAACATAATTGAATAATTGCTTTTAAATATAGTATAAATCAGTTGGTAATATTTTTATTTGTTGTCTGAAGAAGGGGAGGCACTGACCTCACCGAAAGCGCTAATAAAATTGGAGTTTTATCTTTTGTTTGGATTAATTTCAGTTTATTGCTCGCTAGTTTGATTTAATGGAAATTACTATAAACAAAATACTGGTATGGCCATGGGATTAGCTATGGCCTCTAGCCTAGTCAACAGAACCCTAGGCAATTTCGAGGAGGATTATATTTATAACAACAGAGAATGCATATGCATGCAACATACCACAGTGTATCTTTGTTTTATTGACAGCATTTTTATTGTGTGGAAAGGAGACAGTGCTAAATTGAAGAGTTTCTCAGCTATCTGAATCAAACCACCAGCTTCCTCTATTTCACTTCTTCCCACAGCCTCACCTAGGTAGTCTTCTTAGATATGTAGATTACTAAAGACTTGGACCAAGGTAAAATTGATACAGATCTATACAGAAAACCTACTACTGTAAACCTCCTGCTACATAATAAGAGTTTCCTTCCCACCAGGATGAAATATAACATTAAGTCCCAGGGCTATAGGTTGGTTAAAATCACCATAAAAATGGAACCCTTCCCTAACAACCTAAATGAACTTCAAAATTATATTTTGGTGAGGAGATATGAAAGCAATATGTTAAGAAACATTTTGTAACCTATAATTGAATTAAAAAGTACAAATTCATCAGCACTTAACACACCTTATAGGAGGATGTTAAAAGAAATCTATGGACAACAAGACAGCTGTATCTTGACTTTTACTGTTGACTATCACACATTCTTTTACAGTCCATTACATCATGTTTGTTGTATGTAGTAATTCCATACCCATTACACAGTAACATTGGCATACACCTTCCATAAATAGTTGTACACATTAAATGACTGTATATGTGTGTGCTCATAGTCGCATATATACTTATACACAAATGTACCTTTGACATAAGCATTTACTGTGTTACTGCTGATGTGCCGTAATGATGATCACAGGAGTGTAATATGCTCCATAATGACTCAATGTTTGACATATACCTGCATTTCTTTACTTGACATTTGCATGACAGAATATGTGCATGTAATTTTTAGCTTGCTTACATATGCATGTTGATGTAACATAATTGCACATTGCTGTGTATGTGTGTTTTATACATGTCCATTTCTGTGGGACACCAGAACTCCATCGGGTCATTTGACATACATCTTCCATTTGGTTAAATGTATTTCTATGTGGCTTCTACAGCACCCTGTGTGCTGTACATGTGCATTTGCACTGTTTCCACTTGCCTTGTCCTGCTTTACCCTGATGTGTCCCCAAGTTGTCCACCTCCATTCCACCTTCATATTTCACTGTTATTTTTTGCAGTTATGTTTGCCTTTGTTAAACTTTTGTCCATTGCCAGTTATTAATATGACTCACTGAACATGGGCCACCTGTATGCCCATTGTACAATGCAAGATATGTGCACACAAGTTACTGGCTGATTATTGCAATGCAGCCTTGTTCTCTTTATACCTCTGAGTTACCCAGTGCAGTTGTTTTTCACATCCATGTGCACAACTTACTTTTTATGCTGTCTGGTTATATTTTGAACATATTATTACATGTCATTGGTGCATGTATGTGTATCAACATTGATTTCATGTTCGTTTCATTAATGCCACTAACAGATATATATACACATCTACCCCTGTGTGTTGCCTTTGACATGGCATATGTGTGTAACATGTATACAGTCCATTACACATTTGTTTTGGTTGTGTATACCTACTTGTGTATATAGCAGCATTTGTTGCTCTTCTGCAGTATTTGTGTTTGGGACTGTGCTTGGTTGTTTGCCTTTTCCATGCATGGTTATAAGTTTGGGTCTGTCTTCTGGTGGCATTGTCTACAATTGTTGGACCTGCATTTGCTTATCTGTGATGTTGTTTGGCTTATTGATGCACTGCTGACAGACTAATTGGATATGCGTATATTTATCCAATGTGTGCAGTGATGTTACTGCATTACCCTGGAACACACATCTACCATTGTTCATACACCTCCAGGTATGGCTGCCACACAGTTTGTGGCATGTCTCAATGTGATGGTGCATAGGTTAATATGTTTTTTGCATTTCACCATGGCTCGTATGCATCCCCATCCTGTTAGTCAACTTTCCATTGCTCTTGTGCAGTGTGCTGTCTTTGTAACTTACCTGTCCTTACTGTTTTTTCCAACCTTTGTCTCTTTTATTTTGGAGATTACTTTCCGGGAAATTTCTGCATAGATAATTTGTCATTCTACATGGAATTGAAATATATACAAAAAAATGTATTATTTAATGAAGTTATAAAGCTTTAGTCAAAGCAGATTGGCAGCAAATGCTTTATGACTGCAAAGTTTTACAACTTTTCAATCAAAATCAATGTTCACCAAAAAGAGTTGCATTAAATTTATATTAACTAAACATTTGATGTTGTTTAATTCTCCGGCTCTCAGATATGTAATGAAGTATCAAACCCCTCTTATCTGGAGTATATTAACAATAACAAAAAAAGTGAGAAGAAAAAAATTGGAAAAATGAGGTCACACCTATATTTAAAGAATATATAAATACTGGTTATGTTGTGAGTCAAGAAGAGATGTCTACTTGGAACAATTTCATTACAATTAATACTAATCAACGCAATGATCAAGATAAAAAGAATTATACTAGAATCAGCTAGAATGGCCACTTCCTCACTTAAATGGAGGTTATTTACATGGAAATGTATGTATACATCATTTTTAACACCACACATAATGTGCAAAATTAATAGTAAGGATAATTTTTGTTGGAGATGCAAATTAGAGAAAAATGCAGACTGGGCACATATGTTTTATGACTGTGTAGCTTTAAAAAACTATTGGGATAATATCAATAACCTACTCCAAGCCTTATTTTCTGACAATTTTCACTTTCTAAATCTCTGGTTCTTTTTAATACACCAATGCCCACGAGTGTTAAAAAAATGAATTGTTCTCTGATTTGATCGATATTAGCTGGGGCTAGAAAGGTCATAACAAAAAACTGGAAATCTGATGTCTCTCCCTCTTTTTATGAATTTAAGAATATTATTATAGAGGATTTTCATTTAGAATTATTGACTATTAAAACAAGATCCCTCAGGAAAACTTTTTCATATTGTTGTGTCTTTCAGCTTTTTCCGGTTAGGGGTCATCACAGTGGAACTCTGGTCTGCTAATGATTGGCAGTAGATTTTTACATGCCGAGTTGCCAGCTCTGATGCACAACCTTTAACGAAGGTATGCCCATTCACGCATGTCTCCACACAGAAGACGCTTTTGCTGAGAATCAAACAGAACAAGGTCTTACTGTGAGGCAACAATGCTACCGCAGCACCACCACCACAGTATAGGAAACTTTTTCATATAATATGTGGAAATACTTACAAAACTTATAGAAAAAAACTTGTTTGTATATGAAAACAGAATATTCACCAGTGTTAATGTATTATTCATGGGCAGATGTCTTTGTAAGTTCTTTACTTATGTTGTGTTTGTTAAATCATTTTCTTTACCAAAAGTTGAATTTATGTAAAAATCAAATGTATATGTTTGTTTATATTCAAAATCAAATAAACTTGTTTTTAAAAAAAGAAGAAATGTCTACTATTAAGATGGAACCAAAATAATCACATGATATGTTTACTGGATAAAACTGAGCTCATTAATTGATACATATTAATTTATATTCTTTAATCTGCATATATTGCTTCATTGTTTAAATTAATTTTAGTAATATACATTATAAATAGGTGTAAACACATTTATACTGTATAAATGGGTGCATGATGTCCAGCTTCCCACTGGCAAACTGTGTTATGCATGCCATTGCACTGCCTTGTTTGTACTGCTCCCATTGGTGATGGATAAATTCTCCCTGACATGTTCTGTTATTTGTCATGACCATAACTATAAATAAACTGACATAGCAAATTTGTTATGTGTATTATGAGCCAATCACCCACAACAATTGTGTGGATTATAATTATGCTACTTGCTAATGGTTGCACTAATTAAAACTGAACTCTGTTTTAAATAAGAAGTTTGATGTATTATCCTACACCTTCAGTCTCATATCTGTATTTGCAGAACTCACCAGAGGATGGTATGTTGATTAAACATGTTATATTGCAGATATGCACATCAGCCCCATATTAAGGTCAGCTATGATCTTCATGGGAATATTCTGCATGACAGACATTTGCTTTTTATGTCTGTCATAATTTGCAATTCATCTTGACACAGCATGAGACTCGTGGATGTTTGCCTATCAGATGCCAGCAATGAGCACATGCTCAGATGATGATGGTGATGATGATGACAATGATGATAAGGAAACTGGACCTGCACCTGCCCAAGCCATCATGCCTACTGCACCCAAAAGGAGATGAAGCCAGGACTGGAGCAGAGACAATTATCAGCAGGAGATCCAGGAGGTTGTGACCAATGTGCTCCAAGCAGAGATGAGGGACATGATGGGAACATTCTTCCAGTATATGGTATGGGCTATAGTTGATTAGTTACAGGACATAGACCAGAAGATTATTTGTGAGGCTCATCCCCATCAGCCTGGTCCCTCGTGTATCTAAGTATTGTCTGTGTGCTCCATTTGTGTTATGCTGCCAATGTGCATGCATATAAGGATGGCATAATGGTTAAGGTGTTTGCTTTATAGCCAGACGTTGCAGGCTTTGATTCTCTCATGAGCTAATTGGCTACACTTGAAATGCTTTGCAAGGATAGTTAACCTAGTACTAATCTATTAACCCTATGCTGGCTGCCATGTACTGGATTGGACTGTATATGCACTTGTGTGTATGCATATCAAGTAGCTGACATGCTTATGTGTTGTGTGAAATTTTATTATATTTTAATGTATGCATGACACATATTGACACATTACACTTTCTTCCCACATTCAGCTTTCTATGCATTGTGGCTAGTGCTGCAACAAAACAGTAATGTAGCATACACAGTTGTACAGATAATTTATTCAGTAACACTACACTTTGCCATGTTTGCTGTATCTTACATTTCTACATCCATTATCTATTCACATATGTTCACACCTTCTGCAAAGAGTTGTACATGTAAACTGATTGTACATGTCTGCACATAGTCAGATCCATTGAAGCACACAATTGTACCTTTGACATGAGCATTCACTGACTTACCACTGATGTGCTGTAATGATGCTCACAGAAATGTCCTCTGCTCAGCAATTAGTAGGGTGGGTGACATACACCTGTGCTTGTGTATTCAACATTTGCATGGCAGTATATGTGTATGTGCCTGAAATTCTTAGCTTGCTTACCTATGCATGTTGATGTTACATGATTATGCATTACTGAGTATGTGTGTTTTATACGTGGTCATTTCTGTGGACATCAGAAATCATTCTGCCCATGTGACATACAGTTTTCATTTTGCTTAAATGTATTTTGGGTTGGCTTCTACAGCACCCTGTGTGCTCTACATATGCATTTGCAGTGTGTCAACTTACCTTGTCTTCCTTTTCCCTGATATGGACACAGGTTGTCCACCTCCCTTCCACGTTCATATTTCTGTATTATATTTTGCATATATGTTTGCCTTTGTTGTAATTATTGACCATTGCCATGTATTATGTTGTTGACATGGTGAACCTGTGCCAGCTGTATGGCCATTTTATGATGCAGAACAGCTGCACATAAGTTGCTGGCTACTTCTTGCAATATATCCTTGTTCTCATTATACTTGTGTGTTAACAATTGTTAACATTGTTGAAATCCATAAGCACAACCTGATATATTTTTAAGCTGTAGTGTTTTATTTTTGCAAATGCATGTCATTGGTGTGTATATGTGAATTAACCTTGATTTCATGTACGTTCCATGTAGGCCACTGACAGTCATACATATGCATTTACACCTGTGTTTTGCCTTTAACATAGCATATGTGTGTAGTATATGCATTCCATTACATGTTTGCTTGGGTTGTATATATCTACTTATGTATTTAGCAGACTCTTCTGGTTTTCTTCAGTACTTCTGTTTGGCACTGTGCTTGGTTGTTTATTGGTTGCAGGTTTAATTCTGTCCTCTGCTGGAGTTATCTAGCATTGTTAGACCTGCATTCTCATCTGTGATGTTGCTTAGCTTGCACTTGCACTGCTGATAGACTACTTGGATATGTGTTTATTTCCCCAGTTTGTACTATGATCCTTATTACCCTGCAGCACACATCTATTATTGGTTAAACACATCCAAGTATGACTGCTACACAGTTTGCAACATGTCATAATGTGATGATGCACAGGTAGATATGTTTTTCTGAATTTTACCATAACTAGCATGCATCCCCACCCTGTTTGTCAACTTTCCAATCCCCATGTTGTGCAGTGTGTCATCTGTATAGCTTACCTGTACCTACTGTTTTTTTTAACCTTTCTCTGTCATGTGTTGTGATATTTTTTCCATGAGTATACCTGCTGTGATGTCTTTCTCTTCCTCTTTTCCTATCTTTACCTTTCTTTCTATTCTTAAAAAATGTGTGTGGGGGGATTCAATAAACCCTACACAGACTTATTTTTCATGAAGGCATAGTGGCGTGGTGCTTACATGGAAGTAAGCAGAGTGCGATCAAGTAAATGGAGCTGAGGGGTGTGCACAAGTGCACGATTACGGAAGTGTCCTTGGCATGCAAATCACCTCATAAGCAGGTGAAATGCACACAAATGAGGGTGGTGGAGTGATCCAGCAAGCAGATAGGCAGTCCTGCAGACCCTGTGTTGATGTCCGTAATGTACACAGACATATTCCATGTACAAGATGTAAAAATGACACCAGGGTCTGTAAAAGTGTACTTAGAGTGTCAGAAATAGCACAGTGCACACAGATATGTGCAAAACTATCCACTGTGTGTCCAAAATCATATGGAAAATAATGTAAAATATTTTTATTTTTTTTAATGCCCACGGCAAGTTTGTGCAGTGTGCCACAGTGCACTAACTTGCCTTTATGGAAAAAAATATAAAAAGAGTGTAAAAAACAGACTTTGTGAATTTTTAACAGTATTGCATTATAGGACCCTATGTGGAGTATGTACAATGTTACACAGCTGTGGTTGCTAATGAGGCAGGGCCTGAAACCATGTAGTTTACAGATTCTGTACACTGATCTGTATGCAATTGTCTTGGGGTTACTGAGTAACACAGATGGGTATCTGTGTCCACAGATCCCATCCGTGTAGGCATAGAACCATTTTGGTGCCCACAGAAGAGGTAGCTGACATCAAAGGGGGGTATGCCTGAGTGCTTGTAAGCTCACTGAACCTCAGCAGTGCTTGTTTGTGTGGCATACCACTGAACAGGGGTGTATGTACACCAACGGCTAAGATGTGTTTAACTCTGAGATGCAGGTTTCATTATGTTTGCATCTGTTTGCGCAGCACACCACCATGCTGAGTGTGACCTTCCACTGGGTGTGTCTATGGACTGCTAAGCTCTCTTTACTTTTGTGTAGTGGGTCTGAGCAGCATCCCACAGTGCTCAGCAAGGAAGGCTGTCAAAAATAAAATTGGCTGAGAAAGCCATTGATATATTAATTACTGATGAGCCCTGTTTCACTTAAACTAGGGCCATTAAAACTCTTTAATGATGTACTTGGCAGGTGGAATGCATCATAGCTAGCCAATCACACAGACTACACCTACAGCAGAGCACTATACATTATGCATGCACTATACAGTCTGATTTTTACCCCATACTCTTCACCATTGGAGTAGAGACTTGGGAATTTTAGCTGAGAGAAAGTGAGGGGCTTCTGCAGGTCGGTTACATATGTATGTGCTAGATGCTGAGGTCAGTGCAGCTGCTGCTGATGCTGACCATAGGTCTAGACTGAGAAGGAGAAGAGTGCTCAGACTGAGGGTAACCTACCAGGAGCTCCATGAGCTGGAGATTGTAGAGCGTTACAAGGTGGACATGGACATAACACAAGAACTCACTGAGCTCTGCCAACCTCATCTCAGACCCAGAGCCAAAAGAGGGGAACCCATCCCAATGGAAGCAAATGTATATGTAGCCCTTAGGATACTAGCTACAGGTACTTTCCAAAGACCAACTCGGGACATGATGGGGGTCTTACAGCATCTGCTTCAAGGGAACTCCACCATTTCCTGGATACCATGCTACCACATGCCAGTGAGCACATTTATTTTCTCCACACCCCTGAGGAGAAGGCCAGCAGTATGTGACTCTTCTACCATGTAACACCCTACCCTGAGGTACTGGATGCCATAGATTGCACTCATGTACACATCAAGACACCCCTTGATGAGGAAGGTAGAATTTACATCAACCATCAGGGGTACCACTCCATCAACTGCTAGGTCCTGTGCAATGCCTAGGGCCTTATCCTGAATGTGTGTGTTGGCAGCCCTGGCAGTTATCATGACTCCCATATCTGGCATGCATCATAGCTGTACCAGATGTTTGTTGGTGGGGACACTCCACATGGCAATTTATTGGGGATGCTGGCTACACACTGGAACCGGGGATGATGACATCCATCGGAAATGCACACACACCCACTGAAGAATGCCATAATGAGGCATATGCACAAACTAGAAACATCATAGAGCATATGTTTGGGCTATTGAAGTCACTGTTCCATTGCC
Source organism: Protopterus annectens (assembly GCF_019279795.1). NCBI lineage: Eukaryota > Metazoa > Chordata > Ceratodontiformes > Protopteridae > Protopterus > Protopterus annectens. The sequence continues at coordinate 1,041,429,565 of NC_056729.1, forward strand.
TCGATAAATCTGGTGGAGCCCTGCAGTACTGTGCAGCCACATGTGCACAGATGTTCACAGTATGTGCCATGCTACATAATATGATCCTGCAGAAACAGCTGCATCTGGATCAGCAAAGGGCAGGGATACACAGCCTCCCACCACTGCCTAGGTATCCACAGCTGCACCCACAGGGGGGACTTGGAGAAGGAACGCCTGAGGCAGTCCTTGTAGGCAAATGTAGGTGTGCCCAATGTGCCCTGGCCTTGGCAAAGAGACAATGCATGCACTGACAACCTAGGGCCCTAGGGACTGACACCTCTCTCTAACTCACATACACATTAGTAAAAATAATGCCAACTAGACTGCACAACCTGTACCTCACCATGTATTGGCTGTGGACTGTGTGCATTAGACAGAATTATCCTCAAACTACAGATCTGTCAACTGCTGCATTCACAAGGTAAGTCACTCTGCTATATACCACTTGTAAGGGGTACTACAATATAGTAGCATATGTCTGGACCTGCCACATGTATGCAAGGGAATATAGTTGGCTATATATAAAGTGTGCTATCGGGTTACTTGCAGAGATCTCTAGTGGGCTACTGGGCTACTTGTACAGATCTAACAGCCACTTGTGACAACAGGTACTCTGTTCACTAGTATGTGCCCCATAATATCCACTAGGCCACATGTCTGGAAACTCCACAATATTATTCAAGGGAGATGCCAAACACTGGGGGGTTACAGGACAGTTGCACGACTGTCTGTGCCAGCAGAGCATGGGCTGGTCTTCCCCCACCCCAAAAACATCAGTGTTCCCATACAACTGCTGTAACAGCAAGTCTACAATGATATACCAGCAGACCAGACAATTCTTGAATGATCTTGATAGTGTGAGGAATGAAACCTCTCTGTCTGGTGGCTGTTGTGGCTCACTGGTCAGGGACAGTAGCATGGGTGATGATGTAAATGGTTCAAATCTGGCAGCTTCCAACATATTTTGCATATGAGGTTCTTATATGGTGGTATTCCCACAGACTGTCATAACCCCTCAATCTGTTACTGCAACAAAGCTGGACAAAGCCAGAGTGAATGGGGAGACAAAAGGCCATACCTACAAGACAGACATTATACATGCTTTGAGTAACTTAGCAGGTGGCTAGTATAACAGCAGACTGCAACAGGTCAGATTAGCTGCAGGATGTAAAAGCCATCAGTGAAATGTGTCAGTAGGTACATCAGTTCAGTGACTGTCATTTACAGTATAGTATCAGAAAACCACAAATGTATCTGGAATAGACCAGACATATGGAGTGAAATGCTAGACATTCTGCAAAAACATGTACGGGGAGAAGCATGCAGACTGTCACCTCGTGTGTGATGTTACATCAAATACCCCAGTCACATCATACCTCTCAACCTCTTAGAGCAAAACATCTGGCCAAAACAATGACTAAAAGTGGGACCAAGGCCCACAGATAGGTACAGGTGTTAAATATTTGCTCTTACAAATGTAGAATGTCAGTAGAATGACAGGTCTTGCATTAGCATGAATCTCCTGATGTGTTTGGAGTCTGAAACTTAAATTTCTGTCATTATTTATTGACTGCAATCTTCACTGATTTGGCCACTAATTGGCCAGAAAGCTACAATGTTATGTAAAATGGACCAAATATATGAGACAAAATGCTGGACAGTCTGTGAAGCTCTGTATAGTTGTGAGGTATGTGTCACATATTAAGGTCATCAAACAGCCAGGGAATGCCTTGGACAATATCAAGGAAGTGCAGTACTGTGGCAACAGGTGCAGCAGCCAATGGCTTGCAGCACACATAATCCTGGACTGGAATGCAGGTAGTTCTGGCCTGGAGTAACCTTGTAAGTACTGACAGTCACTCTGGGCATGTTCGTACACTTGGCTAATTTGAGCCCAAGTCTGTCAGCTCTACCGCCCAAAGACCTGCTATGTGGAAATATACCTGTATATACATACAGCTATGTATACATATCTGTCTCTCATTATATAGATATATATCATAACAAGATGTATATATAGCTATATAAACTTCAATGATAAATAGACTCTCCACATATATCTACATACGACATTTACATAACGTACACACACAATAACATTTAAGGAGACATCACTGTTATACACATTATAGATATGTGTGGGAATGTATGAATGTCCTCACATATCCCATAATGCTGGGGTTATCTATACTTACACATCACAACAGTTGTCCAATGGAAGCAGACCAAGGCCACAACAGTAATTATTCCACTCACCCACAGACCCCTGTACCTGTGGACTGTCACCCTGTAGACAGACGCAGGCATACAGGTGTTATAATGTACAATGGGTGCAATGCATGCCTTGAACAAGCCATATTGTCCCTGTCCACATGTCTGCCTATCAAACTGCAAACAGCCACATATGGTCAGACTGGTAAGTGTACACACATAGCAGGGATATTACCAGGTATCCACCCCTAGGACACTAGATACAAGAACAGTACCAAGCAGTATCACTCTGCAGGCCACACATGCTGTGTAACACAAGGCCACTTTTCATACTCTACAAGTACTGCGTCTGCATCAACAAATGCAACAGATATAACCTGTGTCATGTGCAAAAAGTACTGTGCACTGTAGCATGTAATACCTAGATAGGTAGACGTTCTAATCTCACATCATCCACTTCTGTGTGTGTGTGTGTGTATCAATATATCCTCTCAGAACACTATGGACATGTCCATATGGGCTATCTCCATGCAATGGCATGTATTTTATGGCCCAATGACTGGTTGCTGGCCTCTAAATACCCTCCTTTACAAGGCCTGCTGATGTCATCCACCTTAAGAGCACTGTCTGACAATCTATTAACAGATAAACTCCGTGGCACATGTGATAAGTACTGCAAGCTATACTGTGCATTACAAGATAGGTAGGGTTTCTAATCTCAAGTGTGTGTGTGTGTGTGTGTGTGTGTGTGTGTGTGTGTGTGTGTGTGTGTGTGTGTGTGTGTGTGTGTGTGTATTTGTGTGTGTGTGTGTGTGTGTGTGTGTGTGTGTGTGTATACATGCATGCATGCATGTGTGTGTGTGTCTATTACTAGGTAGGCAGAGATTCTAATTTCACAGCATCCATATGTGTGTGTGTGTGTGTGTGTGTGTGTGTGTGTGTGTGCGTGTGTGCGTGTGTGCGTGTGTGTGTGTGTGTGTGTGTGTGTGTGTGTGTGTGTGTGTGTGTGTGTGTGTGTGTGTGTGTATTACTAGATAGGCAGGGATTCTAATCTAATAACATCCAACTTGTGTATGTCATTGTCTATTACTAGATAGGAAGAGATCCTAATCTCACACCATCCATCGTGTGTGTGTGTGTGTGTGTGTGTGTGTGTGTGTGTGTGTGTGTGTGTGTGTGTGTGTGTGGGTGTGTGCGTTTGTATTACTAGGTAGGCATGGATTCTAATCTCACAGCATCCAACATGTGTGTGTGTGTGTTTGTGTGTGTGTATTACTAGGTAGGCATGGAGTCTAATCTCACAGTATCCAACGTGTGTGCATGTGTGTTTGTGTGTGTGTATTACTAGGTAGGCATGGAGTCTAATCTCACAGTATCCAACTTGTGTGTCTGTGTGTGTGTGTGTGTGTGTGTGTGTGTGTGTGTGTGTGTGTGTGTGTGTGTATTACTAGATAGGCAGGGACTCTAATCTCACAGCATACAACTTGTGTGTGTGTGTGTGTGTGTGGGGGGGGTGTAACTATATCCCCTTTCAGCACATCTGTCTTTTCTTTGTGCAATGGTTATGCATTTTATGGCCCTGTGGCTAGCCACTGCCCCTAAATTGCCCTCATCTACATAAGCATAATTGATGTCTGCCACCATCTAGATGTATACGTGTAGAATACCCAGGTGATATGTATCAGGGGTAGCAGACCTTGTCATAGGGTATGAAAGCATGATGATGCTGACTATCCCCATTGTCTCTGACACACTGTTCTACACATATGCACCTAGGGAGCCATGCACATATACTGGCATACCTTGCTGATGTCATATTTCTACTGTGCTGCCTTGCCATCCTGTGCCATTGTATTGCTGCCATGTGTCCATGGTTTAACCGCTCAGACTCCTGGGACATAAATATACAGAGGTCTGTGACACACCTGCCATTTTGTAGCACTACCAACTGTGTACCGTCAGGCAACAAAAATACACAGACTTTGATGTGTAGTCATGACATGCCAGCATACAGTACCTGTCGTGGCCCACAATGACTACCATGGTTTAACACTTCTGCACTACACAAACACATGTAAAGTAATATAGTCACCCTGTGCATCAGACACATATTTGCAGGTCACTGCATGGATGGCACAGATGGCAGGGATGTGGCAGAGGTATAATCACATGTACATGGTGCAGTGTGGTGGTGCCAAAGGCCTATGCTGTGCCAAACAGTTGACAGCGTGTGTGTGAGTCAGGAAGGGGTGCTGATTAGACAGGCCATAGAGAGGCACCGTGTGTGCCTTTTGGTAACCTGCATGTGACATGGTGTTAGACTGTGTGCGTGTACACAGTCAATCCCAGTGTTAGCCCTACATATGTGTATGGTGGACAGCTGTGGACTGTACATCATAGAGTGGACAGTTCACAATCTCTGGACATATACACAGGAACTGGCTTCACCATGAGTACCACTGGCACCACCATGTTCAAGGTCAGATGCGGTGCTAGTACCTGATGGTGACTGCTGTCTGCTGGGCCCATGTCCCACATGGATTTAACCAGGACCACGTGCCCATGGCTGGCACATTGTGGTGTTGACAGCACACTTCCCTCTGTAGCGCTGGAAGTACTGCCACTATGGAAGCATGAGTATGTATGGCCATGTGGACTCTCAGCAGATGGTGCTGCTGGTCTATGTCCACTTGTCCAATGCCCATCTCCAACCAGATATTCCCAGCACAGACAATGTGCAGTCAAAGACAGACACTGTCTCAGCCCACTGTCTGTCCACTACATCTGTGAACCAATCCAGGGTGTCACCAATGTGTGGAGGCAGTCACAGATGACAGACTGTGCTGCATCCAGAGCCTTAAGCATCCATCTGGTGCTGCATTCAGAATGTGCCTGTGCCTTCATGACAGCCAGAAACATGTGGCAAATGACTCGTGATGTGACACTTGCAACAGGTGGTGGTTGGGCAGCAGTCCTCCTTCAAGCACCCCTGTCAATCTGCCCGTGTGGGACCTTGCCAGTTCTCTGGCACCGGCCAATGTCTACACTCACTGATGCCATAGTTGTTACACTGTCCTGTACAATGCCATCACCCTCTGACTGTCCAATATCTGTGGCCTCTTGGGAATGGGTATGTGTGGGCATACTGAATGCGTGCGGGCACAATGGGGGCAGAAGAGGAATGTCAACCTTTGGGACAGATTCAGCTCCTGACAAACCTATCTGTTCTTCACTATGGCCACCACCATCATCAGAATCTAATGAGACACTGACATTAGGTTGTGAGGGGGACAGACACCAACCCCCCATTCACATGTGAGAAGCAAGACAAAAGCAATACATTACTACCTGCACTATTATGTATGGTAATCCACACAGATGCATACAGATGAGGATCCACAACTACATTACATGTGCCACATCTTCTCATCTCTGCTCCCATGCACAACAGACAAACTCACAACAACATGCACAGACAAGTCAGGACCTTTATAACATGCACTTCATCTATATCCAGTTAATGTTGCCATTACAATACACCTGTGAGGTATGTAAAATGACAGTGTATATGACAGAACTACACATAAAACCCAGTACACCTAACTTGAGAATGATATGCCAGTTGTAGTATCACTGCTTCAGGTATGTACCATCTCCCTATTGTGGTTGAACAGGCATCTCAGAGTAATTGCCTCATGTATAGCAGGCTGTGTAGACACTCAAAACTATAAGTGCAAAAGTGTTAATGTTTGTAGAAATACACACCTGTGATTACCCAGTTTATGCACTGTAGTTAACTGTTCCAGACTCGAGCATACAAACAGTCTATGCTTGCTAAGCTCAACAGTTGCACATAGGGAGAAATGGCAGCCCTTAATCTTCTTAGGGTATATAGGTTCATAGGTTCATAGGTTCATACTAGGCTATCTGCACTGGGGCAATTATAAGCCTAGCCCAATTCTGTATGGCTTACGCCACCCCTTGATTTGAGTATACTGTGCCCTTTTTAAGGTTTAGTTTACTGTGCCTCTGTCTAATAGTGACACGGGAGTAATCCCTGGGACAAACCTACAATCCCCCATCCACCTATCGAGATTCTTCTTGAAGAGATTCAGTGAGGTGCTCTGCCTCACATGAACTAGAATTCTATTCCAGAGCGAAGGGAGCCTCTGGGTTATGAACCTGTCCCTCCAGCAAGTTCTATTTATTTCTGTGCTGAGGTTCAAGTCCCTCGAGCATGTGGCTCTAAGGGATTTAGATTTACTGAGGTGGAGCATGTCCATTAATTCTGGATTTGACATAGCTTTGTATGTCAGGCATAGATCGCCTCGAAGTAGGCGGTATGCAACTGAGTAGAGTTGGAGTTTTTTTAACCGAGCAGCATATGGCATCTGTTTGAGACCCTTGATCCTCTTGGTGAGATACTTTTGGGGTCTTTCTAATTGCTGCAGGTGTCGGGTAAGGTACATCCCAAAGGGGCATTGTATTCTATGATGGGCCTGATGAGGGATGAATAAAGGGGCAAGATTACCTCTCTTGATCTAGATGTGAAACCCTTCGTGATGAGGTGGGCTATGTAGAAGGTCTTTTTATCCACTTTGGCAATGTGGTTTTCAAAGGAGAGATTGCTATCAACTTGGGTCCCCAGGTCCCTAATAACTTTCTCTGTACTTAATGGGTTTCCGCCTATGTGGTAATTTGTGGGCACATTGTTTTTGCCAAAGGGTATGACTATACATTTTTTAGCATTTAGTTTTAAACCATGGTGGTGGCACCAGTTATCTGTCTCTGTGAGACCTTTTTGAAGGATGTTTGTGTCAGCTGGAGAGTTGATTATGGCACCCAGTTTGCAGTCGTCTGCGAACTTGGTGAGCCATAGTCCTCCCACGTTTGCCTGTACCTTGGAAAAGTATATACCAAACAAGAGTGGTCCCAGGACAGAACCCTGTGGGATGCCACTTGTGACCAGTTTCGAGTCTGACATGGCTCCAGCAACTCTCACTCTGTGGGTTCTGTCTTTGAGCCAGTTTGCGACCCATGTTGTGACATAGGGGTTTATATTTAAGCTGGATAGCTTATCTATGATGCCCGAGTGGGGTATTGTGTCAAATGCCTTTGCAAGGTCCAGATGGGCTGTGTGGACTACCTTCCCTTCATCTATGGCTTTGGTGACTGTTTCGAAGAAGTCAACAAGGTTCAAAAGGCTGGATCTGCCCTTGACAAAGCCGAACTGGGTAGGACCTAGTGTCTGTAGGTCCCCAATGTCTGTGTTTATGAGCTCCATGATGATCCTCTCCATAGCCTTGCAGACTAAGCTAGTCAGGCTTATGGGGCAATAGTTTCCAGGGTCCGTAGAGGCTCCACCTTTGTGGAGTGGGCCCACTGTTGCTGTACGCCATTCTGTGGGCACACATCCTGCAGTGAGGCTGAGATTGTATAGCTGTTTTATCTGAGGGATTAGTTCCTCTTGGAGTTCATGTAGGACGCAACCTGGGATGCCATCTGGTCCCATGGAAGCAGTGTTTTTTGCTTTGGAGAGGGCAGCCTTCACCTGAGCATCAGAGATGTTTGGGAGGCAGCCCTCTGCCGGGATAGATACTTGCTCTTTTGGGGGGGAGGGGGTGGAGAAGTTTGCACTGAACCTGTCTGCCAGGATATTGGCAATGTCTGTGGGTTCAGTGTATTTTTTGTCATTTAGAATGAACTCAGAACAAGTCTAGGAGTTGCATCCCAGGTTTCTAATATAACTGAAAAAAGCCTTATGATTGTCTTTGGTGTCCTGTGCAATATTTCTCTCAAAGCTGGCCTTGGAGGATTTTATGAGGGATCGTAATTTTTTGCTAGTACTGATCAGAGATGCCTTCCCTATTAGGGATTTTGCATGTAGTATCTTCCTCCTTCTGTTGTACTGTTTGTTTATGGCAGGGGTCCACCAGACTGGACGCCTGCCTTTGGATGATTGGGTCTTGGTTTTGTTTGGGATAGCATGATCCATGCATTCCTGGAGATGTCCGTAGAATGCATTTATATAGGATTCTGCAGTCTGGGCCGTAGTTTCCACTGGCCCTGGGGCCTTGAAGGATTCCACTTCAGTTTTGAGAAGTGAGAAGTTCACTTTTGAGAAGTTTTTCACTGTGGTTTTCTGGGCTGGGGGTGGGGTCGGGATGTGGACATCCAGTGAAATTAGTTTATGGTCTGATCTTACCAATGAGGGATATACTTCTGCTGTGGAGCATAGTGTCCCCATGTTGGTAATGATCAGGTATAGTATGTTGTCCCCTCTTGTGGGAGTGGTGACTAGTTGTTCAATAGCATTTGAGTTTATAATTTCCAGGAACCTTTGGGCTAAGGTGCTGGGGCTTGAGTAGTGCTCCCAGTCAATGTTTGGGTAGTTGAAGTCGCCCAATATAATGGTGTTCGGAGAGATCTTCATGTTCTCCAATGTTTTTAGGAAAGCCGAGTGGGATTCCTGTCTTTGAGAGGGTGGTCTGTAGGATGCTATAAACTGAAAAGCAGTCTTGCCCATTGTTAGTTGCACATGGATGGTCTCCGATACTTCGTGCAATGCCACTAACCTGGAGGTGTGGACATCCTTGATAAATATGGAAACTCCCCCTCCTTTTGTGGTTCGGTCCGGGGTTTGGGGCCGAAAAGCATGATATGAGGTATAGCCTGGTAGTGCTGGGGTGCTCTCTGGAGCCTTGAACCAGGTTTCTGTCACTGCACAGATATCGATGTTCTCCATACTGAGGAGAGCTTCGAGTGCGTGCATCTTGAGGTTAAGACTTCTGGCGTTTAGCAGCATTAACAAAAAAACAAGCTGCAAGGAAATATAAATAACAACCAGAACTGAAGCAAAGCTTTCGATAAACAATTAATAATCCTAATACAAACAAAAAAATAACCAAAAATGGTTTAAATATTGTAGTCAAGGTCATGACAGTTCAATGTCAAAAACAAATCATGTCAATAAAATAATTAAAAAAAAAAAAAATTAACATTAAAATTGAAAAAACAAAAAACATTACATAACAAACCTTTGCAATTGTTTAATAACAGGTTAGGTAAGGTTAGGTTTTTGTTATTTAAAGAAAAAATGTCAAAAAAATCATAAAGAATTCATTCATACTCTTTTTAATTCAAGTAAACAATACTATCACACACCTCTGGGGAGGAGGCCATTATCAATAACTCTACTCTAAAGAATCTATGCTCAATACCTGAATCAACTATGTGCTTATACAAGACATTACTGTCAATGGCCCTTCTAATCTCCGATTTGTGTTCAATGATGCGTTCTTTTAGCTTTCTAGTGGTCTTGCCCACATAGAATGCAGTACATTTCACACAATTAGCTAAGTATACCACATTAGATGTAACACAAGTGGTGGAAAAATTAAACTGATAAACTTTACCACTAATAGGATATCACTGCAACCAACCATAATATCAGAACAGCAGGAACAATTAAAACAACCATACATACCGGGCTTAGTGGTAGAAGTCCTCTCTACAGGTCTAAAAAAATCTTTGTAACATAACATACTCTTCAAGAACTTCATATTTCTATATGAGAAAAAGCGCCTGTCACCAAGAATGTCTTTAATCTCACTAGATGCCATTAATACAACCCAATTCCTCTGGATTATTTGTTTTACAAAACAAGTCAAGGTATTATAACTAGTAAGATACCTAGTACATACTTTTGAACATTCTGGGTTAACAGAACCAACATCATCCCCAAGAAAAATCGGCTTCAATATTGTCTTCCTATTGGCTAAAACTTTATTTTTTAAATCTAAAACTAATTTAGAATCATAACCACTATCCAGAAACTCTTTGGACATCTCATCCAACTGTAAATTAAATGTAGCATCATCAGTATTTAATCTACTAACTCTGTTAAACTGTGAAGTCACAATCCCCTTAAAGACATGTGGGGCATGCATGCTGGAATAATTAATGTATCTATCAGAGTTTACCTCCTTTCTGTGAATACTGGTATGGATAGAACCCTCACGTTTTTGTATCTTAACATCCAAGAAATTAATCTCACTGTCAGAGGCGTCCATCTTAAATTTCAGGAAACTGGTGGTTGCATTTAAATAATGAACAAATTCATTCAACTGTGAAAGGGAACCTTTCCAAACCATAAAACAATCATCAACGAAACGTTGATAAAAACATATATTACTTACAAAAGAATTATCCAAATTATAAATATGAGCTTTCTCCCATTGGTATAACACCAAGTTGGCATAAGTGTTAGCCACAGAAGTACCCATGGCTACACCAGTAAGTTGCAAATATAAGCATTCATCAAACAAAAAAATATTGTTCCTCAAAACTACATCTAGAAGAGAACAAATATTCTCAACAGATCTATTCACAAAAAAAGATTGGGAGATCAAAAATTGTCTGACAGACTCAATACCAAAATCATGCGGTATTACAGTAAAAAGGGATGCTATATCAAGCATTACAAATAAATACTCACTTTGTCGACAGGAACCACCAATGCTATTAAACCAGACACGCAATTTACAAAGAAAATCAGATGTATCTCTTAGCACAGAAGTGCATTTAGGTAAATATAGTTGCAATTGTGTTTGCAAATATATAGATATAGGTTCGGTGATCCACCCCCCTCCCGATACAATTGGTCTCATGGGGGGGGGTTGGTCACCGACTTGTGTATCTTAGGCAGCCCATAGAGACAAGGGATAATTGGACAAGGAATGGTAAAAAAATGAAATAAATCCAGAGTAATATCACCACTAATTTGCAAATCATAGATCACCATATTGACATAACTAATACATCTTTTAACATCTATTGATGTAATACATTTAAAAGCCTCAACATCATTCAGTAGAACGGAAACTAAAGATATATACTTAGGCCGATCCATAAGAACTACAGCCCCACCTTTATCGTCTTGTTTAATCACTAAATCTTTACTCGCCTGTAGACTTTTGAGCGCTTGGTACTCATCAAATGTTAAACTGAGAAAATCTCAAAATATTGCAATCAGAATACAACATTCTTAATTCCCTCTCACGCAAATCATGAAATGCTGTAACTACAGGCATACTAGAAGGTATAAAGGTACTGCGCCATTTACATGAAACTCCATTAGCGACAGAGTTACCAAACAAAACCTGTAAATTTACATTTCTAATGAAGATCTTAAGGTCTGTGAGTGCAGTCACTAAATCACCCTTCGCTGTAGGAATAAAATTAAGCCCTTTATGTAGTACTGAACAATGAGCAGAGTTCAAGTTAAAGGTTGAAAGGTTGAGAATGCCTTTAGTCATTTGCAACTTACTTTGCCCTGCCCTAAAGGGCTCTCATTCTTACGTTTGCCTGGGATAACTGTTTGTCCCATAAACGGTTTCATTCTTGGAGAGGAACGCTCAATTACAGCCTCCGGCTGTTCTAGATGAAAGCGTTTGCCAGAGAAATTAAATGTAAGTTGCTGTGCCTTCTTAACCACAGTGGAACGTGAGTTAGCCTCTCCATCTTGCTTGTCACTAAGTTCCGACTGAGAACAAGCATTCGTGGAGGCTAGCGTTGACGTCACCAAAGTAGGTGTGTTCACTTGCAAGTGATTCGACGAAACTGCCAAAGCCGGTTCCTGTTGTTGTGCAGTATCAGCTGTAGTTTCAGAAAAGCCATCAAGAACATCTAAACTTCTCTTATTACTAAGTACTGCAGCATTAGGTTTAAAAGTTTGATCATTTTTCGGCCATGAGAAAATATGACCCCTTTGGAAGTCAGTGATATCACGCGTAAGTTTATGCTTCTTCATTACTTCCAAATGGTCATCCAGTGCTTGTGTTCTGTCAAGTAGCTGTTGATATAACTCACCCATAGACTCAAACACAGGCATATCCATTAATTCAGTTTCCATATTAAGTATCTCATCTTTAAGTTCCTTCTCGATAGTTGAAAAGAATTCATTCATTAAACTCATGTAGTCCAAGCTTAACTTGATGTTAAGTTGCTGCCAACGTTTCAGGAGCTCAGGATAAGCGTTCCCATATGAAGGCATCTTGAGAACTCTCAAGCCACGTGGGACTATGCTTTTATCTAGATATGCAGAGAAGCTAAAACGCTGCCATTGTAAGCGTTTATAAGTACCCACTTTTCGTTCAAAAAGATTCAGCTTTTTATGGAAATCTGAAACATTCTCAGATTTCCAATGTTCATCACTTTTCAGTGTAGAACAAACCGAAGAGGCAAACTGTAGTAAAGGATTAGTCTCATTCATAAACAGAGACTTGACAGAGTTAACGGTCTTCACCACTTCCATGTTAAATAAATGGATAAAGGACTGCAACACGACCCTTTAACTTGTTCTCAGAAATGCAGCAAAGAGATTAACAAAAAAACAAGCTGCAAGGAAATATAAATAACAACCAGAACTGAGAAAAACACATTTTATAATAGCAAAGCTTTTAGATAAAATCCTTCCTCAATACTAATACAAACAAATCTAAAAACCAAGTGGTTTAAATACAGGTCAATGAAGTCACATGATCAGCAGTCCAAAAATCATGTGACCACAAGTATATAAAACAAAATCATTAAAATTAGAAAGAACATTAGAAAAAACATAACATTATCGCAACCTAGTATGTTGCAATTTAATAAGAACAGGTTTCAGGATAATCATATTATTTAAACCTGGAAAATGGTCAGAATTCAACCTAAGAATCCATTCATACTCTTTTAATTCAAGTAAATTACCACTATCACCACCTCTGGCAAGAGGCCGTATTACATCAATAACTCTAAAAGAGAATCTATGCTCAATACCTGAATCAACTATGTGCTTATACAAGGCATTACTGTCAATGGCCCTTCTAATCTCCGATTTGTGTTGAATGATGCATTCTTTTAGCTTTCTAGTGGTCTTGCCCACATAGAATGCAGTACATTTCACACAATTAGCTAAGTATACCACATTAGATGTAACACAAGTGGTAGAAAAATTAAACTGATAAACTTTACCACTAATAGGATGTTTGAACTTATCACTGCAACCAATGGATTCTTAGGTTGAATTCTGACCATTTTTCAGGTTTAAATAATATGATTACCCTGAAACCTGTTCTTATTAAATTGCAACATACTAGGTTGCGATAATGTTATATTTTTTCTAATGTTCTTTCTAATTTTAAAGATTTTGTTTTATATACTTGTTGTCGCATGATTTTTGGACTGCTAATCATGTGACTTCATTGACCTGTATTTAAACCACTTGGTTTTTAGATTTGTTTGTATTAGTATTGAGGAAGAATTTTATCCTAAAGCTTTGCTATTATAAAGTGTGTTTTTCTCAGTTCTGGTTGTTTAGCAGCATTACCCTTAGTTTCTTGTTCCTTGTGCTGTCTATGTGGGTGGGTTTGACTTTTGAGCCTTGCCTAAAAAAGGCACTATGGGGGTGGCAAGACCCTTTGCCAATATCCAAAAGCCCAGTGGTGACAGGTGCAAGCCGTCCCTAGCGAAGCAACGTGGCTTGTCGAGCATGTCATCCCAGGCTGACAGACACTGGATCCCCTTTGAATGACACCAAAATTTTAACCAATTGTTAAAATTGATCATTTTGTCTTTGTACTGTGGCATCATTCTAGGTGAGGGTAAGATGCTGCTCAAGGTCAGGGTCATACCAGCCTGGGCTACATGATCAGAGAGCTCCTCTATGTCTCTTTTCATGTAGTCCAGGGAGGTACATCTCAGGTCATTCACACCAGCATGTACAATGACTGAGTCATGTTTGTATTTGCTTTGGAGTGACCTGAGTGCTTGCGTTATGTGGCGGATCCTAGCACCCGACAGGCAGCTCACCGTGACCTTCTCTTTATTCAGCCTGGTGAGCAGCACGTCAGTGTGTCTGACAATAGAGTCACCTATTACAAGAGTATCAGGTGTGTTATTCAGCCTTAAGGGCTGTGGCTGCTTGGCACACTGACTTTGTGGGTTATGTGTTGTTTTGAGGTAGCGTTTGCTTGGATGTCTGCTTTGGAGGTCTCTGTTGCTTAGGTAGATATTTATTTAGAGCCTCCGAGTATGTTTTTGTGTATTTATGTATTTGGTTCGCTGATGTGGTGGGATAATGTGATACTGGAATAGTGTTGTGTGAGGTTACGTTCTCCTCCTGACTGGTTACACCAGTTTAGAGATGAGAGAGCTCAGCCTCCAGTTTGGCTAAATAGTTGCATTTCTCACATATATTTGAACCTGTTTGGAGGAGGAGAGGGTTGTCCGTGTACATGAGACAGTTGTAACATTGCCTCAAAATTCCCAGATTCACCAGCTGGATTGGAGAGGAAACCATTGACTGACCTTTGGACATGCTAGAAATATAGGGAAACTGAATTTAAGATGGACCAATAGAGGACAGGGTAATCATAGAGAGTATAAGAGTAAGTAGTGTTTATGGTTTAATAGTGCTAACTTGTAGGATTACTTAATTGGACCAGTGAAGGGCTTTAGAATGAGAATATGGCATTAGAGCAGTTCTAAGGGAAAAAGTGAAGAGCAGACTTTGTGGAGCCAGGAATACTTTAAACCCAATTAGGTGGTGCTGCCCGCTGTTGCGCTATGCTCAAAAACGCGCAAAACCACGCAAAAGAGGGTTTTAAGAGAGGAAGATGAAGGAGTTTTGGAATTGAACCAAAATGGCCAATAAAACTGCAGTTTCAAGTCAGTAACCACTCCCACAGGGGCAGGCAGGCTGCTCAATGTTTTTCACTGCCACTGATCAACAGAGAGACTTCCCTTTAGCCCAAGCAAAAAATGGCCTCACAGAAACTTACAAACAGTTCAAGAACAGCATGCCTGTAACTGAACTTTTTTAAATCTCAGAAAAGTGGGAAAAAAGCAAGATTTTTTTTGTTTTTGTTTTTTCAGAGATAGCAGAGGTTCACAAGTATCAACAAGTTATAACAGTGCAGTAAATGACCCCACACAAGAGTGCTTGGCCAAAGACAGATAAAATGCAAGTTTTGAGAAAAAAACTATTTTAAAAATAAGTGCAAACAGGAAATTCAGTAAACAACTCTAGGGTGTGCTCTAAATACAGTTACTAATGCAGGATCCGTAAAACAACAGTATCACACTTAACAAGTATAGGACCATGGGCTTTGGCCACACCTGACAGACCTATGAAAAGGTGAGGGAGAGGTGTTGTCAGCATCACCAAATGCTGCAGTGCTGCAAGGTAATATATGCATATATCCACATGTATGGCAGTTGCTGTGATACTGGCTATATTGCTGACATTCTGAGTATGTGTGCATAACTGTCCATAAAACCCAACCCCCCAATGCAGATAGACCTGACACTCATGTACTGGTATGTACAGCCTGTCACAATGACTGATATAGTATTACACTGGTGAACACAGTAAGCTTACCTGGACGCTCCTCTTCTGTTGATGTTGTGGCACCCACCTCCAGGATGTATGGTGTGATGTATGCCTGACAGCTGTTGGTTGAGAGTCGTTGTTCCATTACAGGCCATCCACTGGTTGCAGCATCATCCCTGGCAACAGCAGCTGCCCTATGGCATGCAGCATTCACCATATATGTGGCCCGGTGTCAGCTCTGCTCATAGGTCATGTCCTATTGGCCAGTCTGATTAACAGCCAGCACAAGGTCTGCCCACAATGCTGCCTGCTGCTCACAACTGTGCCAATCCCTGTTAAGGAAGATGTGATAGTGGTACCTGAGGCCATCCAGTATTACGTCATTCTCTGTAGTTATGAATGGCAGATATAGGTAGGTTCATAGGTAGGTACTAGGCTATCGGCCCTGGGGCCTATACAATCCCAGCCAAAAAGGTACCCTGGTTTTTGCCACCCAAGAAAATTATTTTCTTGTGCCACTGTTGAGCAGAGCCACAGAGGTGATCCCCGGGGTGAATTTCCTATTTCCCATCCAATTATAGTGTCTCCTATGATACATGGTTCCTGAAAGATAACAAGAGGGAAACACAATACAGGACCACATATATGGATGCCCACTATAAACAGATCCTGCATGCCCATAATGGCCTGCACTATTCACTGCTCCCTCACACATCATACCCCACAGTCTGGTAATACACATGTGTGGATATCACCAAGATAGTAGCAATACTGGGTTATGTCCCTGTGTGCAGAGATAGATTCTGATGTATGTCTCTACACCAATCACTGCAGTCTACTGTGGTGTGTCCCCTATGGGCAATTCCCACTAATATATCATACGGCTACTGTCAGACAAATAGCAGTATGTTATTACAACAACTATATGGGGACAGTCCAGCAACACCAGTGTGCCAAAATGACAGAAAGCAATGCAAACCTGCTGTAGTATATGTCCCCTGCAGGCATCATACCTCTCAACTATACAGATGTTTGTCCTAATCACACAAACCTGTGGATGTCTGGCAAATGATTGGCCAATCATTGATGGTTGATGTCAGAATATACAGTCAGATTCTGACTTTCACACATCATACCCCTCAAAAAACAGTTATGCTACATTAATATGTGTTAGTTGGGTTCCTATTAGATGACAAAAGATGCATTCTTTCGAATGCGTCTTGGTCGAACTTGAAAAGATGAAAAGGCAAAATGCTGAAGCAGCATGTAAGCAAATTCTACCCTGGGAAAGAAATCGCTTGGCCGCGTCCATCACTTTGCCATTTTTGTTACTGTAGTGCGATCTCACAGTTGGTATATTTAAGTAGGAGTGTGTGTATGGGGGGGCGAAGTCCCCCATTTTATAAGTGTTTTTTTTTTTTGAACAGCAATTTTTTTCCCTTGGACAAAAATTGCTGTTCTAAGTGTTCGAGTTTGTAAGCTTTCACTTACATGGGGTCGTAAATCATCATTCGCTTTTCGAAGCGTTCAGTGATTTAATATAGACCCTATTAGTCTACTCACATTCTTACATTGTATGGGCAATACATATACTCTGTCACTGAGTTTGCCCTTTGGCTCACCATTAATTATGGCTTTGCCCTGATATCTTGCTTAGGAGGTTGACAGATATGTTAGCATAGCCGTCAACCAAACTGGGACACAGGTCAATGACACAGGGACATAGCCAGAGTACAACAGGGACATTCAGGGACACATTTACAGTGTTAAAACTATGTATGTAACACATTCACAGAATGAGAGGAGGTGACATACAGTACACGGTTTGATGTTACAGGAGTGTACAACCTTAGTTATTGTCACTATGTACTATGTGTAATCCGCTAGCTTTCCAACAATAGCTGACCATTGCGGGAGGGATTGATAGGGACACAGCTGAGATGTGCTGGAAAACAGGGACAGGTGTGAGTCATATCTGTAGATGTAGGACAGCAGAGTATCAATGACATCTCAATACCATAGATCGATGACAAGCCTACTGTTATACTCCCTATTACCCATACCTCCATCCTCCCATCTGCTTCCTGTGATATGGAGAAATCTATTACATACCTGGTGGAGTGCAGTATTCCTTTTTTTAATCTTTCCTCTGGAAAAGCTTGTAACATACACTGTGTGCCTGAAATCTCATACAAACCTGTTTCCCAGCACCAGTTGCTTACATTTTGAAGGCAATTCTCATTAGCAGTTAATTGCCTCTGCACCAATCAGTGGCTCAGAATTGCTAATTGCAGCCAAACCAACTGAATTGCAGTATTAGTAGCCAGTGACATGCCACCACAGTGCAATATATAAGGCCTTCATATAGGCCTTGGCCCCTTTGTTACTGTTTGAGATGGACATTACTGAGGTATGGAGACTACAGAATCACAGAGGGTAGGTACAACTACTGCCACTGTAGAGATTTGTGAAGTATGTGCACAGTTTTGCCTCATATGTTTGGTCAGGGTCCCATAACATTGTGGTCATCTGGCAGTTCAATGCAAACATTGTGAGTTGATGTCAGTAAGAGAAGAGAGACATGTAAGTGTTACACTTCATACCTGTCAGAATATGTATGTTAATGCAGTAGCTGTTATTCTGTCTACCTACTATCGTTGTAGGGACAAACTTTGAACATCTCCCATGCCTCTCAACTGTACAAATTTTTCACAGAATGTCCAGATTTGTGCTTCATATTTTTGGCCAGTTCTTCATAAAATTGTGTTTTTCTGGCAAATTAGTGGCAATAATGACAGATTTGATTTTCAGACTCCATGCCATTCAGAAAAAATATGCTAATGTAAAACCTGTTATTCTATCAACTTTCTAAGTTTTCAAGAGCAATATTTAAAAATTGTCCTTATTTTTGGGCCTTTGGTCCACTTTTATTCATGGCTTTGCTCAGATTTCTAGCTCAAAGAGGTTGAGAGGTATGACATGTCCCTATCTCTGGCCCTTTGTCCTCCCCCAGTAAGTATGGCTGTGTCTGGATCCCTTGCTCTAGGGGTTGGGAGGTATGGTAGGTCTGTAGCAGCTACCTTTGCATACATCTGTGTATGCTACAGGCTGCAGCTGCTGCTGCAGCCTACAACCCATGGGGGGTTGTTAACACTTTATTAGACAGCAAGCTGTATGTGTAACTGCAGCAGCTGTGTCAGGACTGTCATTATGGCAAAGCCAGGATAAGGGCATTGTACAATAATGTAATCAAAGTGCGTCACAACACTGGAATCAAACCCAGGACTGTTTGTGGCAAAATGTACTGTATATAAGGCATTTAACAGACTGACCTACTGAGACACTTAAAAAGCAAGTATATTTGCAAGATATATGTGCTCATATACAGGCTGTGAGAGACATTTCTACAACCATGAGTATATGCATGGCTTTGTATGGTTGTATTTCTGCACCAGGTTCCTAATTGTACATGTACTTTGCCAAAGCTGCCTTAGCAGCTGTCTTTCCACAAGTTGCTGATAAAAGAGCACATACACCTGCTATCACAGGCCTCACATACATCCATTGGTATGTCTTTGGCTGTCCACTGGTGTATTATTGCACCAGGGTCCAAGGTACACTTCTATTTTTCCAATTCCTTTTATATATCATCTACATGCTTAATGACAGTGGCAGCAGTCAGTATGTATTACTGGAAACACCTGTGTGACCTAATTCCTGTGTAGTGGGGTGGGTTAATGCACTAGGATATAGTGAAGAGGTGCCTGGGTTCGAGTCTTGGTAGAGGTGTTTATTTTGTACATGAAAGTAACACTGTCATAGACACATATAGACATTAGAGAGCTTTAAACCTCATTTAAGCTGAGTTAAGTGAAGCGGTGCAGCAAGTTGCACCATGCCACTCTGTGCAAATTCACGCAAACCTGAGCTATAAAATGTAAAGAAAAGAAAAAAGGGAGATAGGAAAGTGGTGGAATGGGGGCTAGCAGGGAGAAAAACATAGTGAATAGCAGGTAGGGATGTGCAGGAAGGGTGTAGGAAAGAATCATAGCTATCTATTTCTTGTATAGCAACAGCTGTGCATTTTGACAAATTTTGTAGATGAATGTTGACACTGAAACCCCAGAGAGAGGGATGTGGACAATATAAATCTGTTGTCAAGCCAACTGGACCACATTAGTTGTGTCCAGTGGACATGTGTGCAAAATGGAGAGCTATGTATGGGAAGATATTTCTTTTTGTGGGACAGGTGCCCATTTTTTTAAGGAGAGAGTGGAATGTTGGAGAAGGGACATAAGTACATGTGGGGATGTCAGTTGGGTAGGAGAGGATGCAATATCAAACAGACAAGACAGAAAAGACAGCAGACAGGGGCAGTGTGTGACACATTAAGGGGGGTAAACACCTTGGATGGGGGACGGTGTTTTGGAATCAGAGATGCATAAGTCTCCAGATGGAAACAGCGTGACTGAGGTCCCCACTCATGGGCAATCAACACTGCTCTTTCACTGCCCTGAAGGTGGCTCTGTAAGGAGGCTGAGCGCCAGGGCCAGCATGCCTCACCAGGCTAGCCAGTGTGCCCTCAATCTGGTGCAGGTGATGTTCATAGCTCCAATGAATGATCCTGCACACCATGGCTGATAGTTGCTGCTGGGTGACTACCACACCTCCACCACCGGTCCCAAGTGGAGGCTGGGCCCTATCCCCTGAAGTGGTTTCACCTGATGCTGCAGGTGGTGCATGGGCAGTAGAGGGGGCACAACCAGCTTGGGTCCCAGACATGTCAGAACCCAGTGCCACAGCTAGTTGAGGTAGGGTAGGCAAATCTCCGGGAACCAGCCTACCCTGATGTGCTGTGGTGATGGAGGTCTAGCAATAAGTCTAAGTTAGTTATGAACAAAACATATTGTTAGTAATAACAGCAGGCCAGAACAGTGGTAATAACTCAAGTACATAACAATGTATATTATTTATTTATTTATTTATTTTACATTTGCTGATTGTGCTAGTCACAACAATAAATAAAAAGCAGTCAGTATAATAGCATGCCAGTAACAGTTACGACATAAGGCCAACAAAATAGGTAATTCGACAAGATATGTTAATATGCAATCATTATAATATATAACAATAATAAACACATGCCCCAAAATACAGTTTAATTAACAGCATATGTTAATAGTGAGCCATAACCAATGAATAACAATAATAAATAAATGAAGCAAAGGGGGGACAGAGAAAAAAGCAGGGCATTAGTACTATTATTGGCTATATACTTGACAACAGTACTATTATCCACTCTGCAGGTCCTTCCTTTCTTTGTGTATACAAGTCCCCTATAACTGTTGTAGCACATACATACCTCTCAAGCTATCCACATGAGACAGTATGGGCCAAGCAGTAACAACTGTGGGTACAAAACTACACAAAACATGTGAACCTCAAGTGGACTTATATAACTACCAAGGTGTACTGTGGTCTGATGTATTGATACTCTGCTATTTAGGTAATCATGTTGATGATAAACCTGTGACAGAGGGATTACACACTACTAATTACATGACATGACAGCATGACACTTGAGAGACATGTATTTGCACAGTACAGAAACTAAACAACTATCATGCCTTGCTTGACAGGCATGGTGATAGAACCCAATAGCAGTCACTGCAGTGGACATCTGCATGGCATGTATCAGTTGGCTGCAGCAATGTTTTTACAGACACCCCAGGCATACAGCCATACCAAGAATGCACGTGTTACATATTTCATTTTATTTTATTATTTATTTCCTTGATTTTATGCTGTATTTTCACATTCTTGCTAATTTTTCAGTCTGTGACAGCTAAACACACAATTATTCATTGATATTATGGGCTACCTCACCCATTTACTTGTAGTTTCTGTGGAAAGAGAAGTTGTGAGCATTATGTAGTGAAACCTAGCATTGGATTTGAACTCTGGTCTGTGCGTGCCAAAATGCACTTTATACAGTGCATTTAACAAACTGAGCTACTAAGTCATTGCTGATTATTGACTGACTGCTATTTGTGTACAGCTTACTTAGAAACAAAATATGACCTGGCAGTTTTATACTAGCCTACAGTGACAGTACACACATGCATGAAGTACAAGCATGACAGAGATAGTAGGTAATCTATACATTACCATATTGACTGCAGGTGTGCACAATATATTGTTAGTCAGCTTACATATCTGTAGAGTCAACAGACAATATCAGATCATGAAATGGGCTACATCACCCATATATCTTGGTTACCTGCTGTTTGTGGATGGCAGAGCATTATGTTAATAACAGTGGCCTAGAATCAGCCTTGACCAGTACTATATGTGTTAAAAACATCATTTGGCAGCCATTACATTTGCAGTCCACAGCTATTGCACTGTTATACTTGACAATAGCACCTTAACTCACAGCCTGAATACATATAGCTCAACTGCAATGGTTAAAACAAGACATTCCTGATCTACACGATTTACCTTGGTGTTATTGGTGTTGGTTGATGTTTTCTTGCAGAATAGTTGTCATAATTAATTTCTTGCAAAACAGTTCTACTTCCACACTTATTGCATAACAGACTTTATTGGAAATACCTTCATGCAGTTCCTGGAACAGTTTTGAGTTTTTATCATACAACAGTTGTGATTATGGAGCTGTTGCAGTACAACTGTAATTCTCACTTATTGCACTAGAAACTTTATTGTAAATGCTTTCTTACAGTTAATGCATTACTCTTCCTTGCTTATTGCACTACACATGGCAGCATTCACTTATTAGAGTACAGCTCTAAGTCCACATTCATTGCAATACAATCTTTACTGTATATACCCAATTGCAGTCAGTGCTTTACTCTTTCTTGTTTATTTGACTATAGTTAGCATAATATATCTGTACTCACCACATTCATGACACAACCTGGACAAGCACCCAGCACGTGCCTCAATATTGCGATCTCTCTCCTCTGCAGATATTGGGAGAGAAGCGCACCATTATGTATGCCAGTTTAGCAGACATTTGGTTTAGATATTGGTCAGACTGAGGTAAGCTTACTTACAGACTTGTGGGACATTCCCTGCCCCAGCTTCTTTGACTCAGGTGTTCAACAGATCCCCCTTTCAACACTTCAGGTCATCATGGTGGTGGGGAATCTGCTCACCTGTGCAGGGAATACCTGTCACACTGGTGAGTTCATGTGCCAGCCAGTCCCAGGCCTCTGTCTTGCACTCTGAGCCCTGGAACCCTCCCTGTACCACCAGGTTACCATGTTTTTTTTATCAGGAGTCCAGTCATGACCCTGCACTGCTGAATGCCCCACTGTTGTGCCTGGAAATGCACACCCTCTCCAATGTCTGCCATAGTCACTACAGAGTAAGAACTCCAACAGATTGTGCTGTATTCCTGTCTATTGGGCTTAATATAGCCTGTTTTCTCACCCTTACACATC
This sequence comes from Protopterus annectens, assembly GCF_019279795.1. Classification (NCBI taxonomy): domain Eukaryota; kingdom Metazoa; phylum Chordata; order Ceratodontiformes; family Protopteridae; genus Protopterus; species Protopterus annectens. Next base: position 1,041,452,638 of record NC_056729.1, read on the forward strand.
ACTGGGCAATATTTAAAAATGTGGTGTTGCTTAGCAGCATGCAATCAGCAGAACTGAGCTGAGCAGTGCAAAAAAACGAAGACCGGTATGCTTAGTGGTGCACAAACCAGCTAAGCAGAGCCAAGCAGTGCATAGACATTTTCAATCGTTATTGTGTTTATGCGGTGCTTAGCAGGGCTGAGCAGGTCTTAGCAGAGCTTAGCAGAGTTCAGTGGGTCAGGATTTAAATAAAATTGGTAAAATTTGTATTTCAAAACTAAAAGCATATTTTCCCTTCCATGTATTCAAACCCTGCACCTATTTCTCATGAGCCTGTAACTCTAGCCATTTGGCTATGTGGATATATAAAATTTGGCTATACATTTACATATACCTTTGAGCTACATATAAGCACTGCTGAGCACCATGCTGCACCATGCAAACCCATTCAGCTACACTTAAACATGACATTTAAGTAAATAATTAAATGTATCCGGTTTCCATTTTTAGATGTCTGGCAGGTATTTCAGCAATGCTTAGCATTGCTGCACTCTGCACCATGCTGCCCAAACATGTTTTTTAAATAAAAATAAATACTTTGATATACTGCAATTGGACAGTGCAGGGTGTGTCTTACCCATCTGCAGACATGGTTTACACTACCCTCCCTACACTGATCCAATAACCGTGTTTGTCGGCTCTCCCACGGCAAAGTGCCATGATTAATATCCATGGTGCACTGCCGAGGGAAACTGTGCACACTGACACAGTACCATTCCATGTAGGCTCTACACTATGCCTACATGGATTTTATCAAATCCCGGAGGTGGTCTATTCCCACCAAAAAAAAACAAAACAAAATAAAAATGCCCATGCCCCTCTGACTGCCTCTCAGATTTTTCTATTCAAACATTCCTCTTGCTTATTCCTCTTCTTCACCCATACCTCACATCATTTCTATCTTCCACTTTCTTTGAGTGTTTGTATTACTTTTACTCCCGCACACGTCCCAAACCTATTGTTAGCTAATGTTAGCTGTGGTGATGTGACCATGATTGCCCTTTGCCTTTAATTTTTTTATTATAAATGTTATAGATTCTGTCAGAATCCATAAGTGCAAACAGGCATATTTTATTAGTAAATGACTTACAGAGATATAAATAGTTGCTCTAAGCTTGCTGTGCAGATTGCTAAAGATATGTATTACAAAGGGCATGGATACTGAAAGCAAGTAAATGTTGTTAGTAAATGAATTATGGAAATATCCATAGTTTGTAACATTTCTGAACAGATTTCTGAAAATATGTATTGCGAATGCCATGTAACTTATTTGGGATAGTTTGCTTTTTTTTTTTTTTTTTTTTTTTTTAACAATATGGAGTCAGTTATATTCTGTAGTTGGCTTTAAACTTAGTGGAGAGATTATTTTATAGATTAGTATGTAAGATTGTCAGGATGCTTAACTGTGATAATCTTTCTGAAACTTTGTTAATGTACAACATGCTTTGGCAGCAATTTTTCATTACTTATGGATCACTTGCAGGTATGTTTACATAACTTCCTGAAATTTAAAACTGTTTTTCCATGTATTACTTCCTGGTCAGAAGGAAGTCCATGAAATAAATACCAGGCAACTCAGATAATCTCAGTCTTTCCCACCATTCATACTATAGTAAAAACTAAATGAAAACTCAAGCCAAGCTAGAGCTTCCACTGAGTGACCTCTCAAACCTCTTGTATCAGAGGCACATGGGATATATGCAAATGACCCCTATGAACATCAGGTGTTTCAGCTATATGGTGGTTCTGAATGCCCATGGCTTTTTTCTTTTTAAGTCATTTTAATGGACAATTTCAGTTCAATAAAGCCAAACCCCATTATTGCATATATCCCATGTGCCTCTGATACAAGAGGTTTGAGAGGTCACTCAGTGAAAGTTCTAGCTTGGCTTGAGTTTTCATTTAGTTTTTACTGATTGTTTGTCTGTGTGACCTTCTCACCATTCATAATATAAGAAAATCTTAAAGACTGTAAGCACATTTCCTATGGACATCACCTTCTGTTAAAAAAAAAAACATGTTCCAGACTAAAATACATCAGCTTTGACCTAGTTTTCTCATCCCAACCCAAGAAGATACACATGCACACAGCCACACACACACATAGCTTCATAAGTTCATTAGTGTTTACTAGGCTAATGACCACAAGGGCATATTAAGTCTAACCATGTATCCCAAATATCTGACAAGTTCTGGGCACTTGATAAGGGTAAGTAGAAGCTTGGGAGATGAAACATTTACAAGCAGGGGCATGGGAGATGAAGCATTTACAGGCTGCCTGTGTCCATTAGAGACATAGGTGCCAAACCAGGGGATACATTTCTTATTCCCTATCCAATTGTACAAGTTACACTTTAATTGGGTTAGTGTGGAGCTCTGCTATACATAAATGGAGAGCCTGTTCCAGAGAAGGGGTAGTCTGTGGGATGACCTGTCTCTCCAGCAGGTCCTATTTATACCGCAGGCAAGGTTCAAGTCTTTAGACTGGGTAATTCTGGTGCTGTTTGTTTTGCAGACATGCAGAAGGTTCATCAGAGTGGGGTCTGACAATGCCTTGCATGCCAGGCATAGCTCTCCCCTCAACAGCCTGTAGGAGACAGAATACAGGGATAGAGCCTTGAGGCAGTCTGCAGAGGTCATGTTACTTAAACCCTGTATTCTCATTCCACACACACACGCACACACACACACACACACACACACACACACACACACACACACACACACACACACACACACACACACACACACACACACACACACACGCACACACGCACACACGCACACACGCACACACACAAACACACTACAGCTATTTGGATTCTTAAGTTTTTTATCAGTAAAATCCTGAGAAGCATGCCATAACAATACAATTCTATACCACGAGCGTACGATTTTCCACAGTGAGTTCATAATGCCGCATTTCCTTCCCTGTTATCATAACGTGCAAAGCAAAACATCAACTCTCCACTCTGGAAACATTTGCATGTCCAGTGTGCACTAACATGCCTTGTGCAAAGCAATGCTATTGTGCAAAAAGGTACCACAGATCAGTGGTATGTTACAACAATGTGTGTGCTCTCTGTTTTCTATATTCAACAGTATAGCATCAAATGCTAATTTTCATGGTCATTCTAAAATGTCACAGTTTGCTTGCCCATCATCAGAAACAGCAATTTAAAACATCACAGCATCATCATCATCATTAACCACATTTCCCAATTATTTAAATGGTGTTGGGGTGTCACATCAACTAGCAACATATCTCTTGATTCAATACCACTCTCTTATCTTCTTCAACAGTCATGCCTGCCTGTCCCAGGTCTTCTCTCACACAGAGTATTTATCTTTTTTCTGGATGCTTTTGGTTCCTTTTGCCTTCTTCCTGTCTGTACAAATCTTCTTCACCAGACTGAGTTCTGCTTTCCTGTGCATGTGCCCAAACCATAGTAATCTGTTATCTTTGATCTTCTCTGCAAATGGAGCTACTTGAGCTTCTGCTCTGATATTTTCATTCCTTTATCTGTCCCACAATTATGATTCTGCCAGCCTCTCAGGCACTTCATCTTTATCAGCTCAACTTCTTCATCTGCTCTGGCTTCACTGCCCATGTTTCTGCACCATACATTAGTACTGGTTGCACCACTGTTTTGCATACCTTTCTTTTCAATTTCTTAGGTATTCTTATATGATATACTGGATACACTAGACAATCTCGACGTACTGAAATGTCAAATTTCAGTACGTCGAGACCGAGTAGTGGAAAGTGCAGTTATCCAAAACTGCACTATGTCGAATCCACAAATGTCGACTTCGCAGCTATCATGGTGTCACGTTCGTGACATGTGGCGTGGTTTGTGGATTTATCTTGGGTTTCAGGTAAGTGTTGTGTGTTTGAGTAAATTGGGTAGGGATTTTAGTGTGTGTGCATATGTACAGTGCTGTTTTTTGTGTGTTTGTGTGTTTAGTGCGACCTTGGAGTTAGAATATATATAAGTAGAGGGGTGTGGGGGGCACAGCCCCCCACATGGGGGTGCAGAGGTGCTTGTCCCCCTGCTTATAGGTAGGTTAGGTGTGTTTGTGTGTGTTGCTATGTTTGTTTAGTTAGGTAGGTGTATGTGTGTGTGATTATGTGCTGGTTTGTGTGTGTGTGTGTGTGTGTGTGTGTGTGTGTGTGTGTGTGTGTGAATGGTCATGGTCGTGGTATTCGTGATTATGGGTTTTCGTGTATGTGGGTTTTCCACTATTCAGTCTCAAAATACTGAAGTTCGACATTTCAGTATTTCGAGATTATATAGTGAATCCATATACTACACCTGACACTCTGTGACAGTTGGCCGCTGCCTCTCTGATTCTACCTTTGGCCTCCTCATTCTTTCACCTCAACCACCCCTGCCAGATACTTGCAGCTGTTAACCTGTTCCACTATTTTCTCTTCTATCTTAATTTCAGCTTCTTCTGATTTTCCCTTGTCTGTGCTCTCTTTCATCCTTTGTGCCTTAAGTTTTGCATTCCATTCTCATATAATTTGTTTCTTTGGCATGCTTCTGTCACACACTACCTCTGACACTCTGTGACAGTTGTCTACAGCTCCACTTGGAAAAATAAGCTTTCTCATTCATTGTATATATATATATATATATATATTGCACAAAAGATATTACAGGATAGCTGTATGTTGGCAATAAAGTTTCCTTTCTTTTCTTATAGTCAAAAATAGCATGTCAAATACTGCTTGCAGCAGTCATTTTGAAATGTTTTATATAGCTTTCCAATCACTTTATAGTGCAAAGCAGAATGTTACAGTTACACTTTGAAATATGTTTGCCCATTCGTTATGCATTAAAAAGCACTGTGTAAAGTAGTGCTGCTTCTACTTTTTATTGTTGTTGCACAAAATGGCATTGCAGGTGTTGTTAATAATGTCTGTCTCATCTTTATTTTTTATTTTCATCCCTATAAAGTGAAACACTGCTTTTCTTTAGTCATTTTGAAATGCTGCATCATGCTTCTCCATTATCTCAAACTACAAAGCAAAATCTTATGCCTTCTCAAATTTGTTCCCTGTCAAGACTGTAATAATATGTGTAGCTCAAAATAATACTATTTGTATTGTCTAGTCACAAAAGACTGTCACAGAATAATGTTATACTGCTAATGGTGGCTATCCTAGCCTTTTTATATTAAACAGTACAATGTGAAATATTGCTTTCTACAGTCATTTTAAAATGTTCCATCTTGTTTCTCTTATCACCATGAAGTCAAAATGGTACCATTTTAAAATATGTTTACCTCACCAGAGAGGATTAATATGCACTGTTAAAAGCAGTGCTACACTCTTTCAGAGTGTATTGTAGATTCTGCCAGTAGGGATGACTGCAATAAGGGATATAGACAATAAGCAAGAGAGGGTCTGGAATTTATTGGAGAAACATGGCAAAGGAGCCAAGATTTTGGGAGCAAATAACTAGACAGAGAAAGGTTATAGAATGGGAAGAGACCAAGAATTTATTTGGACTGCAGGTTAGAGATTACCTTCCCAATAAAGGATTGATATCAGTGTACAGGCAAACAGAAAGAAATGGGGGGGGGCCTAAATGAAACACCAGCACTGACAGAGTTTTTAGTAAAATCTGGAACAGAAGCTGCCATTAATAAAGGAATAATTTGTAGAGCATATCAAATATTGCATGATAACTATAAGAATCAACCAGAGGAGGTTAGAAAGGCTTGGGAACAGAGATTGCATAAGCAATTCACAAAGAAACAATGGGACAGTGTATATGTGTCTCCTAAATATGCAACAAAATCTAGAAGATTTAGGATTTTTGCTTGGAAATGTTTACATAGATATTTTATACCCCAAGTAGACTACAGAGAATTTTTCCGCAGGTAGACAGCAAATGTTAAATGTGTGATGGGAAAGAAAGAGGTACTTGGGAATATATTTTCTGGGAGTGTGGTGAATTGGCAGACTTTAAAGATTCCCTGTGGGATGCACTGTTGGAGATGCTAGGTGAGTGGATTTGTGTGACAAGGGAGATGAGCTATGATACAGAATCAAAATTACCTAGACATGGTAAGGCCTTCCTGTGTCCAATTCTGGTGCCTGCCAAAAAAGTACTTACTAGAAAATGGAAATCAAAATCTAAACCAACTATATTAGAAGTAGTGAATACAGTAACAGAGATAAAACAACTGGAATTGAGATTTTAGAAAAGGGAAGGAGCAAGCTACATAGGAAAAAATGGGAGTTTTGGGAACAATACATACAGGGGATGAATGAGGTTCAAAAGAAGGCAGGACTTAAATGAGCTGTGTAATGTTTGACTGAAAATGATTGTGTAGATTATAAGTGATGTATAATATTTGCAACTGGGAGTGCATCAGTATGGTTTGTGATGTAAAATGCTCGCAACTAGGATTGTGTCTGTGTGGTTCATTTTCATTTATATAAATTTATGATTGCCTGAGTTGTAAGCGATGGTTTAATAAAAATGTCTCTTGTTTAAAAAAAGGCAGGAATGGAATAATTTTTGTAATGTTTCTTAGGTTATATGATATATAGCAATATATGTGAAGTATAATGTTTGTCTATGTTACTTTAATACAATTTGATTACTTTTGTATAAATGAAAATTTGCCTATGTCACAAGTGATAATTCAATAAAGGTGTTTAAAAAACACAGAATACTGCGTTGAAGGTTGTGTGTCAGGGCTGGTAACTCGGCATGTAAAAATCAACTACCAATCATTAGCGGACCGGAGTTCCGCTGTGGCGACCCCTAACCGGGAAAAGCCGAAAGACACAACAACTTCTGTGCTGCTATTAATGTCTGCCTCTCTTTTTATATTTAATAAGACAACATAACACACTGCTTTCTGCAATCATTTAAAAACACTCCATCTTGCTTCCCATGTTCAGGCAACAATTCCTGCTGTGGAATCTCCAGTGATGAACAAACATCCAAAAGGATCACTGATTTAAAGGGGACCAGGGCAGTCTTAATGAGTTATATCACTTGCAGATGTGAGTGTTACAACTTTACTGATGCTAGGGGCATGTCAAATCTGTGGGGTGGGGCTGGGGGGTTCTATGCACGCACATTCGTTTTAGCACCTTAAATTGATATCCCTCCTCAGCCTTGAATAGGTGACGATTCCATTGTTTGCTTCTCACTTCTAACTTACGGAGGAACATATAGGCTGTATGGGGAAGCAGAAAGAAGGATTCTTGAGGGTCACTGAGGTCATGAGAAGAAGCAGCCAAAAACTGTATATATCCCTGATATCTGGAAGTTGGTTATTATGGTCCCAATCCACAAGGGATGCTCTGTCATAGACATTAATAATTACAGACCATTCAGCTTCACAAACATATTGTGCAAGGTAACAAATCAATTTGGAACTTATTAAGGCAGGCACAAAAACTCTCCTTTCCATAACATAACTGAGGATGGTTTTGCTTAACCTCATAATTTTTTGTTGAGAGTATGACAACTACACTGTCTGAAGGTTTATCTGCCCTCACAACTTACCTCAATCTGTCTAAATTGTTTAAAAAATATAACCATTATATAATCATACAAAACACATGCACCTAGAGGTAAATGCACTCATAATAATTTGGGTTCCAAACTGACTATATGGTTGTACACAAAATGTAAGAATATGAGAACTCTTATTCTCACCATCCCCTACCACTAGAGGTAGCCCTGAATGTTTGGTCCTAGATGCACTCCTTTTTGGCAACATCTTCTAAGATCTCAAAACTGACTCCAGTATGTTGCTTGCCAAATATACAGATGACTGCAAACTTGGGAGCGAGCATTGTCCTTTACATCAGTGGTACTACTTCCCTTCAAATAGCACTCAACATTACACATGAATGGCACAGTACAATGGCCCTGTCTTCAGTGTCAAACAACGCTGTAGTACTCTGGCATTTTCAAACCCCACTATGACCTTTGTAAACTATTGATGAACAATATTAAAAGACCTTGGAATCCTTGTAAACAATGACATTTCATTTGATACCCATATAGTCACTACCATCTATAAGGTATAGGTAGATGTCTACATGAACTACCATCTCATTGAAAGTTGTGCCAGGAAAGTAACCCCCCTCATGCATCTCTTATCAGACCAGTTACCCCCCATGCACCTCTTAACAGACTAGTTATAGAATGCTGTTTCTTGTTCTGTATCTTAACCTGAATCCAATTCAGACACCATCTAGTGTAAATGAAGAAGGTATAGATTCCTCACAAAGAAACTTGATGCACTTCAATGATACTCTTGTTATGAAAGACTACAGCAATTCTCACTCCTTCTTTGTGTCTTATCATTGCTGCAGGAAAGGTCTGTGCCTGACATACAGAGCCCTAAAAGACCCTTCATCACTTGAAACCTTTTGCTTAACATATACTCCCGGTGAACTGCACACAAAAGAACACTAAGTTTCAATAAAAATTAATGTCAGCCATACAGTGAAATATGCCAACTTCATATCTCAAAGGTATCTGTGCTTATGTAATAAACACTGTCTCTCAGCTAAATTCATCTAATAAATTTAGACCTTCAAGAAGATACTCAATGCAGAATGGCCACAGGCAAGTTTCAATGTGCAATCCAGGACATCAAGTTTTTTGATGCCCAATAGGCTTTGAACTTGTTCACCAAACCTATGAATCTTGGAAGCTGTTAATGTGTATTACTAAATAAGCCTTAAAAGTGAATGCAGCACTAGTGTTGTATAATATTTTGGTCCATCTTTTCTTTATCTGTAACTCCACATACTCCACAATAAATACTCTACCATTACCTACTAACTTGCTATTATTAATATTCTCCAAACAACATTTGGAATTGAGAAATTCTTGTGACAACTTTAATTGTTATGAACCTAATCCCTGTTTGTCAATGCATTTCTACTTTCCAGCCCTTCATTTTAACTTACTGTAAGAATTACTATTACTGATGTGAACTGGTGTATTGTTGTTTCTGTTTTTGGCCTTAACACCTACTTTCCACTGGGTCAACAAAGCAAATAAAGTATAATACATATCAACTAAATAAATATTTGCATATATAAACCTCACTGATCTTTTGTATTTCAAATCTCATTATTTAAAATTAATTGTACGTAATTTGATAAATGGAAATTTGGGAACTCTTGTAGTAAAAGAGAACATAGACTTCACTGTAAATCATATCCCATTTCAGGGCACATTATTCATAAAGAGAATATTGTGCATCTTTTCCCTTGCCTTATCTTGGGATTAGACATGGAATAAATTATATAGATGGAATTCATAGATATGTGTTGTGTTTGTCCAGCACGAATAATTGGGAGTTCTCTATGCTGAGTATCTCAAAGCTTACCTTCGGTTGTTTAATCCCCATATCCTTTGCATAACCACTAATTGGTAGTGTGTTGTGTAATATTTGTGAATCCTAGCCAGCTCTGATATTACAGAAGGTACTATGTTGCATTACACATTTGCTAAAATAATATTTGTGTTTTCTATAAAGTGATTTTAGTTTATAATGACACACAGCATCCTGTTGTTTCTGATTCTATTTTAAACTGGTTCTCAAATGAGTGCAACATACTTGATCCATATGTTATGTTTTGTTATTAATTTATTAATACAGAAATCATTTTTAAGGCAAAGTAGAGTGGTAATAGTGGAAGACATATTTGTGAATAAAGGTCAGCAATGTTCAGCTGTCAGATAAACTCAGGAATGTAGTATTTGATAAGGGAGAGGCATTAACTCCTTAGCAATATGATTTAGTCTGCAGGGGTGAGTGAAGCAGTTAAGCCAGTCTACGTTTCAGAGTAATGATTAGATATTTAACCCAGAGTTTTATACTTAGAGGTCAAATGTCAGACTGCAATGCAGTAATTGTTGCTATTTTAATGTGTACAATAAAGGTATGCCATCTGGGGTAAACATGAAAACTTGAATGACAGTTAATATAAAAGTATTTTTGGAGTCCAGACCAATTTCGCCAAAAACAAACATCTCAAATTTTGAACAATAGTATACCATTATTTTAGTCATTATGCTCTTTCTAAATGAATACATTGCAAACCATACTCATGTCTTTAGCATTCATTTAGATTTGCAAGTCTAAAATATAACAAGGCAGTTAAATGTGTACCTGTGATAACACAACCTATATCAACATGTAATTTTTGAACTATTTGCCTCTCACAAATGGGTGTTGTTGATGCAGTGACATAGCTGAATTTTGTATTCTCCCCTACCTGCCTATACCCATCATATTAGCCCTCTGAGTCTTAGCCTGTGCCATACACATTGTGTCCCACTATCACCACCTAGAGCATGTGCTGTGAGTAAACAGAGGTTGTAGGCAGTGGTCATAAACAGTTTCAGTAACTGGACATCAATAACATTCCTTACATTATGAGATATGAGTAATTCTCAAACAGTGTCAGTAACTGGACATCAATGGCATTCCTTACACTATGAGATATGAGTAATTCTCAAACAGTGTCAGTAACTGCACATCAATGGCTTTCCTCACATTATCAGATATGAGTAACTCTCAAACAGTGTCAGTAATTGGACATCAATGAAATTCTTCACACTATCAGATATGAGTAATTTTCTAGCCTCGCACTCCTCCCAGCAGTGACTTTCCACCACACCACTCTTCAAAGGCAGTGACAGAAGTAGCCCCCTTGCTCCTGCACCATTCCTGAAGAGGAATAGAACAATCACCCTTTCCCTTCTGATAGCAAGCTGACTAACCACTGTGCCACTCTTCTAGCAATAGGCACAGTCCTCATCTATCCTTTCAGCACACCCAGAGATGAACTGAATAGACTGCATACCCACTAGGCTTCCATCCCTAGATGTTTCTGATGGCTCCAACATTACCTTTCTCCTGGTATGTGCCTTGCACTAAATCCTAGAAGCAAGTATATTGTGCATACCTCTTAACTTATTTGAGACAATATTAATGAGATACACAGCTATCCATTTTGCAGTGTTTTGCATGGATAGTTCAGGTTAACCAGCTGAGCATGAAATTCTGTTCTGCTACCCTGGACTCCTGCACTTTCTAAAGAGTTCACAGTAAAACTGTCCTCCTGACTGTATGCACGTCCACCTGGTCCACTGTCTCATCTCTTAACAAGGGAGCTAGTAATCTTCCTTCAAATTCCATACTTTCTAGTCACTTAAGTGACAGTGTCAAATCTGTGGGGGTGTGGCTTCAGGCAGTACCCATCATAGCTGTCAGTCTTGTAAGGCTTGCGTTACTCACTCTCTTATGAGACACATCCAAATCCATTTGTGAAGCCACAGACAGCTAACTCTATCTGCAAAATTTTCAAGAGAAAGGGGAAAACATATAGATCAGAGTGTGTGATGTACCTTTAAGAGCCATTCCAGTCAGTGGGCATGTGCATATAAGCACTGAGCACGTACAAGCAAGAGTGCCATTTTGAGTGAGCAGCCAGAGTTAAAGCATGTATGTGTGTAGTAGTCAGTCAGTTAGTTTGTTTAAGTTTAATGTTCCTGACATCCATCCTGATGTGTTTGTATATAATAAACTACTTAAAGGAACATGCAAGCCTCATTGTCTTATTCAGATACACGAGACGAGTGACATGGTGTCAGAATAGGATCCAGAGTCAAAACAATGAAGCACGCAGTTAGAAATGGAGGAATATACATGAGTGGATCATCCAAAGCTCAAGCAACTTGCAAACAGGTCAGAAATTCATTTCTAGGTACTAAAACTCATTTAAATGATATTTATGCAATGAATATAAAACAAAGCATTCAAAATGTTCAAAACAAATTTCTGATTAAATTAAATGTTCGAAACTGTGACATATTGAAATAAATATTTGAAGTAACTATGAAAATGTTAGAAATAATATCCAAATTGCATAAAATGTATAAAAAAGGGAAAATTAATGTATTTTTTCACAACGTACTACTTTTTCGCATTAACTAACGCTATTCAAGGTGTGCAAAGTGTTGGCAAGTGTGTGCAGTATTACAGTACAGTTATCTCACAAAGTACAGTGATTTCAAAAAATATTTAGTGAAGTACAGTCTTTCAAAGAGATTAATGTGCATTTGAATATTATTACAAGTGCCTGGTGTGTGTGCATATTTGTACATAATTACAAGGGCCAAGATTGTATTGTATTAAACTATAATTTGTGGGCATGGCAGAAGGCTTTTGCAGACCAAGTCCGCTTGTGTTTGATAACAATATTAAAGGAAATTGGAGAGTGTTTGAGCAGGAATATGATATTTTCATACAGGCTGCTTTTTTGACAAAAACACACATACAAAGGCATTTATTCTGCTTAATTTAGCTGGTTCAGAAGCCATAGAAAGAGAGCATTCGTTTGTGTATGCACCTGCTGTGTTGCGGGGGAGGGGAAAAACACCATATTGTGGTACCGGCTGAAATGTGGGAAGATCCTGAATGCTTAAAATGGAAATTTAGAGAAAGGTGTGACCCCCAGATGAATATTACAATAGAAAGACACTTATTTTACACAAGAGATCAAAAGTCTAGTGAGACTTTTGCAGCACATATAACTGGCTTGAGAAATAAGGCTAAAACATGCAGATTTGGCAATCTGCGAAATGAGTTGATAAAAGACAGGCTTGTGTGTGGTATTAATAATGATACAGTGAGAAAGATTTTGATTTAACTTTGAATAAGGTCATTGAGATTTGTCATATATATGAGCTTGCAGAAAGGCACTTAAATATGCTTACAAATGAGAAAAGCACGCAGATGGCTTCTTCTACTGCCAATGTAGATAGTATGCAGCATGAGGTTTAAAGATACAGGCCTAAGCCTGATGAGCCTGGTCTGCAAGGCTATGGAATGTATCATCGTGGAACTCATAAACAAAGACATTGGTAATCTCCAAACTCTGGACCCTACCCAGTTTGGATTTCTAAAAGGCAGATCATGTCTCCTAAACCTGATTGACTTCTTTGAAGCAGTCACCAAAGCCATAGATGAGGGTAAAATGATTCACACAGCTTATCTAGATCTCACCAAGGCTTTCAACACCATCCCCCACTCTGGAATTATAGATAAGCTCACTAAACTAGGTATAAATCCCTATGTCACAAGATGGGTTGCCAACTGGCTCATGGACAGAACCCACACTGTGAAAGTAGCGGATTCCAAATCCTACTTCAGACCAGTGACAAGTGGAGTACCACAGGGTTCAGTCCTGGGTCCTCTCCTTAATGGTATTTACTTCTCTGAAGTGCAGGCTAACACAGAAGGTCTTTGGCTAACAAAGTTTGCAGATGATTGCAAACTAGGAGCCATAATCGAAACTCCTAACAATGTGGACAAACTACAAAAGGGCCTCACTGAGACAGATACCTGGTGTCAAAGCCATGGCCTGAAGCTCAATGCCAAAAAGTGTATTGTCATCCCCTTTGGTAAAAACTCTGTACCCATGAACTACCACATAGCTGGTAGTCTACTTAATGCTGAAAATGTAATAAGAGACCTTGGGACACAGGTGGACAGTAGTCTCTCCTTTGATAATCACATCGCCTGCCGAAAATGTGATAAGAGACCTTGGGACACAGGTGGACAGTAGTCTCTCCTTTGATAATCACATCGCCACAGTGGTCAGGTAATCCTTCTACATGGCTCATCTCATCACAAAAGGATTCTCATCCAGAAAAAAAGAGGTCATTGTTCCCCTCTACTCATCACTGATTAGACCCATTATAGAGTACAACACCCCTTTTGGTATGTACCTCACAAGACATCTACAACAACTGGAAAGACCACAGAAATACCTCACAAAGAGGATTACTGGCCTCAAACAGATGCCCTACGCAGACCGTCTCAAAAAACTACAGCTCTACTCCATCGCATATCGCCTACTCAGGGGCGATCTCTGCCTAACATACAAAGCTATGTCAAACCCAGAGCTGTTGGACATGCTCCACTTAAAGAAATCCCAATCCCTCCGAGCTACATGCTCTAGGGACCTAAACCTTGTCACCACAATAAACAGAACATGCTGGAGGGATAGATTCCTGTCCCAGAGACTTCCCATACTCTGGAACAGACTACCTATCTATGTCAAACAGAGATCCTCATTAGCACTCTTCAAGAAAAATCTTGATGATTGGATGGGAAATGGGAAATTCACCCCAGGGATCACTTATGTGGCTCTGCTCGACAGGGGCACAGGAAAATAATTTTCTTGGGTGGCGAAAGCCAGGGTACATTTTTTGGCTAGGCTTATATAGGCCCTAGGGCCAATAGCCTAGTACCTACCTATGAACCTATGAACAGTCACAGCCTGAGCTCCAGCAAAACCCAGAGAAACATCAGTAAGGCCCAGAGTACAGGCAGCAAAGCACAGGGGTGTCTCAGCAAAACCTGTAGCAAGCCTCATAGTCAACCGTCGTAATTGTTATAACCATGAACCCAAACGGGAAAAGTGGTTAGCTTTTGGTCAGCAGTGCCATTCTTGTAAAAAGTGTAATCATTTCAAAAGGTTTTGTAAATCAAATAATTCTCATTCTTTTTTTAAAAGAGAGCATTCAAAGAGGCAAGTTACTCAATTAGAAAGCTACTACCCTACTTTTTATGTTGATGGTGTGTCTGTGCTTTGTGAAACAGTCAATGCAGTAGATTTGTGGGCAAAAAACTAAATCTTTTGTACTGTTCAGATTAATGGGAGACCCATAGAGCTCAAAGTAGATACTGGTTCAAAGTGCAATGTTATGTCAGTAGAAACATTTGTGAGAGTAAAAGCTGAACAACTTGATTTGGCAAAGTGTGCAAAGCTTGTTGCTTATGGTGATGAGGAAATTCAAACCAAAGGCTCAGTAGTGCTTTCTTGTTACTCCACTGAGAACAACTATGACTTGCAGTTTTACATAGTCAAGAGACATGTGCAGTCATTATTAGGCCTCAGAGATAGTTTGAAAATGGAACTGCTTTCAGTTAATAAAGAAGTCCACCATGTAAGCTTGAATGACAACAGCTCAAATTTCACCCAGACCATTTTTTCTGAGTATGCTGATATTTTTAATACAAGCTAGGCAAACTCCCAGTTGTGTACTTCATGAAGTTAGACCCAAAGGAAAGCCCAGTTATCATACTAGCATGGAAAGTTATACTAGGTATGCAGTACAGAGCCAATGCCTAGCTAGCAGAATGGTGCAGATAGGAATAAATTGTCCAGTAGAAGAACCAACTGAATGAGTATCCTCCATGGTAATAGCTCATAAGAAAAGTTCAGATGATACCAGAATCTGTATTGATCCAAGAAACTTGAACAAAGCATTGAAAGGCCTCATCATCATATGGGCACAGTTGAGGAAGTTGTTGCCCTCATGCCAAATGCCACTGTTTTTTTCTGTCTTAGATGCAAAAAGTTAATTTTGGCAAATTTTGATTGATCGAAAATTTTCATTGCTAACCACATTTAGTACAACATTTGGAAGGTACAAATTTTGGAAAATGCCATTTGGAATAAATTCTGCCAGTGAAGTTTTTCAACGTGCGATGGAACAAATTTTTTTCTGGCTATCCATGTGCTCTTATAGTAGATGATATTCTAATAGGAGGCAATGGTGAAGTTGTACATGATAGAAACCTCAAGAAAGTTCTGGAAAGAACCCGTGAAGTGAATCTTAAGCTGAATCCTCAGAAATGTAAATTCAGGCTACAAGACGTTACTTATGTGGGACACTTGTTTACCAGTTCAGGCTTACAACCAGATCTTTCCAAGCAAACAGTTATTCTTGAGATGCTAGCTCCAGACAATATCCAAGCCTTACAAGGTTTTCTTGGCATGGTCAACTATTTAGGCAAGTTCATTCTAGATTTGAGTCAACTTTCAGCACAGTTCAGAGAACTGACATTCAAAGATGTTACCTGGTCCTGTTCAGAACAACACCAAAGAGTATTTGATATCCTGAAACAGAAAATTGCCAGTCCACCCACTTCAAGAAACTATGATGGTCACAAATCTGTGACTCTTTCCTGTGATACTTCTAAGTTTGGTCTCGGTGCAGTCATTCTTCAGGAAGGTAGACAAGTAGCTTAGGCTTGATAATTCTTACCCAATCTTCTTACCCAACCTAGATGCAGTATGCCCAGATTGAGAAATAACTCTTGGCAATTGTGTTTGCATGTTTGAAGTTCCATGATTTTATTTATGGCCTACCTATTCAGATAGAAACTGACCACCAACCTCTATTCACTATTTTGAGAAAGCCAATGTACACACCTCATGTGAGATTGCTATGCATGATGCTCAAATTGCAGAAGTACAATTTCAATCTTGTTTACACAAAAGGCAAACTTCTTTATCTTGCTGATATCTTAAACTAATTGCACAGAAAAAAACACAGAACAACATGACAATGAGCAGCCTGATTTTGAAGTCATGAAAGTGAGAAATTTTTAATCCACATGTCTTGATGAGCTTAGAACTCACACAGCTTCAGATCCAATTCTTCAGAAGCTCAACCTCTTTGTCATTTGAGAATGGCCTTCAAAACAATCTTGCTTACCAGCAGATGTGCAGCAGTAGTTTCCTTACAAAGATGAGATTTTATCTGAAAATGCCATCATCATGAGAGGTGCAAAAGTGATTGTTCCAAAATCCTTGCAACAAGAGCATATTAACATATTGCACTGTGGCCACCCAGGAACTGACTCTACCAAAAGAAAGGCGAGAGGTCTAGTATTGTTGCCTTCTATGTCAAAAGATATTGAGAAGGAAATATAATTTTGTTCTGTTTGTAATAGTAATAACCCACATGAAAAAAAATAACCACTTCAGTTAAGCCAGATTCCTGAACTATC
The DNA here is from genome assembly GCF_019279795.1 of Protopterus annectens. Lineage (NCBI taxonomy): Eukaryota > Metazoa > Chordata > Ceratodontiformes > Protopteridae > Protopterus > Protopterus annectens. The sequence goes on from NC_056729.1 coordinate 1,041,469,549, forward strand.
TTGTTGGACAGTAGCCACAGACATCTTCACATGGAATGGTCAACATTACTTGGTGTTAGTAAACTCTTATTCAAGTTGATTCAAGATTGGCCTACTTCCCAACCTAATGTCCAATACTGTCATTACTCAGTTGAAGAGACATTTTACTGTCCATGGTAGTCTGCACAGAGTTATTTCTGACAATGGTACACAGTTTACAAGTCAACAGTTCAAGACATTTGCTGAAACATGGGACTTTGTTCATATTACGTGTAGTCATGCATACCTGAAGTCAAACAGCTTGGCTGAATGTGCAGTTCAAAGTGCAAAACGGCTGTTAGAGAGATCCAGACATGACAGTACCAGTGTTTTTCTAAACTTGCTTTTAGAAACATTCCTCCCAATAATCATCTTTTTTCACCTGCACAGAGACTTGTGTTAAGACAAACCTGAACCACGTTACCAATCAGTAGCAATTTATTGGTTCCATGTGCTAAAACCAACAAAGCAATGAAAGCCCAACTGTTGAAAAAGTTTTTGTCCCAGAAGTCCTACTATGGCAAGACCAGCAAACTGTTCAGTCCATTAAAAGAAGGGGAGATAGTGAGGATGCAGACAACAAAAGGTTTTGATCAGATTAGATTCATGAAAAATTTGTGTCAAGACCTGAGACTGTACATCATGGAATCACAAGGAATGGAATTTAGGCAGAATCGGAAGCATGTATTACCAGTGTCCAAGCCAGTGTTACAGCATCTTGCCTGCTATAAAGACTCTAATTCTCAGAGTGACTTGTCCAATGTTCCTTTTTCAGAGGACATTCCGTCAACAATCCCTGTTCTGGAGAATATCCCCAAGAGTCCTGAAGTAGAATAATCATCCCCAGTTACTGCCCCTGTTGCTAAACCCAGTCCTAACTATTACATTATGAGATCAGGTCGCATCTCCAGACCTAGTTCCAGATACACGGCAACCTGGACATGGCAGTTGTTTTGTTTATTATTGTCTGTATAATTGCATGCCTATTCAAATGTCATTGTTAATGTGTGACAGCTCAGTAAAGAGGTAGGATGTAGATCAGAGTCTGTGATGTACTTTTAAGAAGCATTCCAGCCAGTGGGCATGTGCATATAAGTACTGAGCACATGCAAGCAAGAGTGCCATTTTGAGTGAGCAGCCAGAGTGAAAGCATGCATGTGTGTAGTAGTCAGTCAGTTAGTTCGTTTAAGTTTAATGTTCCTGCCATCTATCCTAATGTGTTTGTCTATAATAAACTACTTGAAAGAACAGCCAATCCTCATTGTCTTATTTAGAAACACGAGACAATCGACAAACAGAAGAAGGTGGCCATCACTTTCTCCCATATCACACACACACACACACACACACACACACACGCGCGCGCGCGCGCGCTCACACCTACTACCAATTCATTGTCCCCAGTCAGCCTACTGCATGTCTTTGGAATGTAGAAGGAAACTGGAGCACATGTAAACACAGGGAGGATAGTCAGACTTTGCACAGACAACATCCCAGCTGAGAAACAAACTGTAAAACCTCTTTCTTGGAGGTTATAGTGCTACCCATTTCACATCACGTGCCACCCCTTGTGTTACTAACCTACGTTATATAAAGAATTATATCCCTGTCCAGCAGGGTATGCGGTTTATTTTGATTATTTATTTGTGTTTCTATTTTAAATGAAGATTTCTTCACAAGATAATATCTCTGTATCTAAGTGACTCTGAGCATATGAATAACCAGATGACCATACAAGATAAGTTATGGAATTAGAGGAATGGATAAAAAGATGACCACACAGCATAAGTTATAAAATCAGAGGATGACAATATATTTATTAGGGAATCCAGTCAAACTGCTTTTATTAAAGTAGGCCCATATAACCATATAATTTCATCATAGAAAATACTTTAATTTGCATATTTCTGATACAGTGCTATCACGTGGTTTTAGGATAAAAATATACAGGAATAATTTTTAAACTTGCTGTTTGTTAAACTTTTAGAATTATCTACTGTTTTCAGTAAGTCGGAGTTTATTTTGTGGATGGACTCATGACCTGCAATGACTCTATACAAGTGCTCAGGAGTTATATTCCGTATCACCAGGGAATGGCCAGAGATAAGTAGCAGCGCTTTCTTAAAACATAATTACTATGTATGGCAAAAGATAGAAAAGCCACATGACTAGTATCTTCTTTTATAAGCTTGTGATAAATCTTCACATATTTACAACAAACACTAAACCTTCACTAGTTTAGGTGTTGGAAGAAATTACATGGAGGAGGTAAGAGAGCAGCTGTGATGGTTCATCAGATCCAGAAGGAACAGCTATAGGTAGTCAGTGCTGGGGGTCTCTTACTTCCATGCTTGTTTAAGCAGGCCATAGAAATGCAGTGGAGGACAGCAGGCAGGAAAGCATGCGTGCATTACATCATCACGTATCGCAGCCATGGCAGCGAAGTTATGGAGTTAAAGGAATAATCTCTGATCACCACCACAGTGAATGCCACACCTGGGAGAATGAATTTGTCACACAGTGTAACCAGTTGAAGTGTTAATGGTCACAGTGAGAGTCAAGAGCTGAAAATGAAACATTTGTTTGAGCGGGTAAAGGTCTTCTAGTGCCATAAAAACAATGATTATCTCTTTTCTTAACTTTTTATATTGTGCCATCTTTACATGCTAAAGTGTTAGCGATTAACCAAAACATTTAAAATATAATAAATAGACAATGGATAAATAAAGCAGGTCAGTCTGCTAATTAAGAAGATGATTGAGACGATATCGGAAAAGGTTTCAAAACCTAGAATGTAGCATTGAGAATATTAAAAAATGTCCAACAAAGTTTTAAAAAGTTACATGGTGAGTACACTTACACTCTGTTATGGCACTGTGAATTTTTTAGATAGACGTAGGTTCTCTGTCAACCTATATCATTATTATTTACTTCTGTAATACATTAGTGAACCCTATCAACTTCTCTTCTGAACTGGTCTACAAAGAAGAAGAAATCTTTTTGTCTGACTAATCTGTAAAGAAGAAACTGGCTCATCTTTGTATTCTGAGTGCTCTGTCTCCAGTACAAATGCATTTCCCCTTTATTTGCTTACCTTCGTACTGTACTCTCTGGTCTCATCCGGACTATTGTTTAATAGTCATTAGAGAGTGAGCTTACTGTACATCAGTACCCTGATTAGAGAAGAACGTTTTTCAGGAGGGTATTAATGTACAAATAATGCCCACTGAAAAATGAGTCCTCCGCTTCACGGCCGCATATCAAGCTGCTGTGGAGTTCGGACTGAGAAAAGGGAATGGCTACCATTATTTTACACTTTGCCAAGCAGCACTTTTGCTGTTTAGTGAGTGTAAAATAAAATAAAAGTAAAAAAAGGTAGTGTGTGTTTGCGTGTGAAAGAGTATACGTGTATGAGTGTGAGAGAGAGATCAGATGAGCTACTATTTTATGTTTGCTAAGCAGCTCTTATGCTGTTTAGCGAGTTTAAAATAAAAAGTGTGTGTATGTGTGTGTGTATGTGTGTGTGTGTGTGTGTGTGTGTGTGTGTGTGTGTGTGTGTGTGTGTGTGTGTGTGTGTGTGTGTGTGTGTGTGTGTGTGTGTGTAGGTGTGAGAGAGAGAGAGAGAGAGCGAGACAGAGTGTGAGTGTGAGTGAGATATCAGTTGAACTACTATTTTACACTCGCTAAGCAGCGCTTCTGTTTAGCAAGTGTAAAATAAAAAGCGTGTGTGTGTGTGTGTGTGTGTGTGTGTGTGTGTGTGTGTGTGTGTGTGTGTGTGTGTGTGTGAGAGCGAGAGATAGAGAGAGACAGAGAGAGAGAGTGTATGCTTGTATGAAAGTATGAGAGAGAGATGATCATGTGTATGTTTATGTTGCTGTATGCATGTATGAGTGAATGTGTGCATAAAAGCAGAAGAGAGAGTGTGCATATATGTGTGTGTGTGTGTGTGTGTGTGTGTGTGCGTGTGTGTGTGTGTGTGTGTGTGTGTGTCTGTGAGAATGAGAGAGAGAGAGAGAGAGAGAGAGAAAGAAAGTGAAGAATGAGAGCAATTGGGTGATCCCTGCCAGCATCACAACATTTGTATACCTCTCTACCATACCTCTTGGCATAAGAAATCTAGACAGAGCTACAAATAAATGGGGAAACAAAGGGCTGAAAATAGAGATGGATTTTAAATATTGCTCTTATAAACTTAGAAAGTTGCTGGAATAACAGGGTTTTCATTCGCATGCATTGTTTTCTGAAGCAGAGATGTGTGTGTGTGTGTGTGTGTGTGTGTGTGTGTGTGTGTGTGTGTGTGTGTGTGTGTGTGTGTGTGTGTGTGTGTGTGTGTGTGTGTGTGTGTGTGTGTGTGAATGCCTCAGTTGACTACTGGCAGCAGCAGCAGTAAAGAGGTTTACATACGTCTGCATCTTTCAGCTGAAGAAATCTAGATAAAACCTAAAATAAAGTGGAAACAAAGGCTCTAAAATAAAAACGTATTTCTCTTATAAAATTGCAAAGCTGCTAAAGCAAAGGATGTAAGTCAGCATGAATGTTCTTAAGGGAAAAAGTACGAACCTCAAATGTATGCCATTATTTATTAATTTCAATCGCCTGTTACTGCCAACCAAATGAATTAGGAGTAAGGGACCAAAAAATAAAGTAAATAACCTGGTTATATTTTAAAATGTTATATTCCGAATGTAAAATGTTTCCTCCAGCAAAAATAACATATACTACAGCAAGTTTCAAACATTAGGCAGAGGAACTATTTTACATCGAAAATATACTAAAAATATATAGTAATAAAAAAATATATATAAGTAAGTAAAACACAACAGTTTTACAGAGAGCCCATTCTCCAAGTGCAGTAAAGCCCTCCAGGGTGTGCATTATGTTGTAAATAACACCCTTCCAGGGGTGCCCTGGGCAGGAATTAATTACACATTAAAACACACACACTGTCAGGCATTATTGCTTACATAAAACATATGAACTGCGATTTTAGGAACTGAATGGCTTGCTGACAGTGAAATTGTTATACAGCACAGTTGTCTCACTAAGATTCAGTAATATGCTTGATGAAAAGAATAAGAAGAAAAAGCAGGTTTTACATGTACAACTGAGTTAGCTCCACAAAGCTCTCAAGGTCATAATAACTACTACACACTCTCAGAAATATAATTCCCTAATACACTTTCTTATATTAAACTCTACGCTTTAAAAATGTATTACATTTTGAATATAATTTTAAGATTTTTAATTCTTTGTTATTATTGTATCTTTTACTCCAGTTTTATCTTATTGCTGACAGAATGTGGAATGTGATTTATTAGTTTTGTTGCTTGGTTTCTTACAGCTCACAGTATTCCTGGTTGGTCGACCCAGGTTCATCTGAAGTTTGCTAGGTTCTGATTTTATTTATTTTTTAGGTTCATAGATTACTACTAGGCTAACTGCCCTTGTGAGATATTTTAAGCCTAGCCATTTACCCCATGCGAGAATCAAAGCCTCCAGCTTGTGTTTATAAGGTAAACACCTTAACCATTATGCCAATGTCTATTTATGTGTTTATTTTATTTATTTGTTTGCATGTGCTTTTGTTTCTTACCAACATTGCCATGCTTTGTCATCAAAGCAGAATCAATATCATGCATTATAGGTATGTAATCGTGCTGTAAAGCTTTACGTTTTGCACCGGAACATGGAATGACACTGTCTTAGAAGAAAAAAAATAGAATGTAAATCTGTACTTCAAGAAAAAAAAAACAGTTTAAGTTGCAGTGACATCAGGAAAGACTTCAGTATTTGGTAGCAACACAATCTTTCTAGCATTCAGTTTCCAGAGTCACTACAAGACACAGTGGAATCAGTTCAGACTCACACACAGCAATATTAGAACTCTGATCTAACTTCCACTGATAACAGATTCTTTCTCTTCTATTATTTTTGGAAAAGAAAACAGCTTATGTTTGTCACATTCATATTTCTTTCCCCAAAGTTGCATGCTGCCTTCAGGAACGCTTCATCTTAAATGGTGCAAGTTTAAATCCTGAGCAGCTTTTTAAACACAAGGTCTGAGTATATAAATTTAGTTTCCATAGTAATTAATCTATGTGAAAATTTAGTTATGACTGACCACACATTTCCTATATACACTACCATATATGGAGCAAAGATTTCTCTTACGTTATGTGTATTATTAAGCAGAATATAAAATATGGTATTCATACCTTCTTTAAAGTATTCCTCATTTCCTGTACTCTAATGTTGTTTTTGTGGTTTGACGTTTGCTATAGAAAACATGGCTGGAATTTTGTACTGCTAATGGAAATGATTCATAAAGTTTGGGATTTGGCATTGCAAAAATATGGTTGCACATATGCAATGGCACAAACACAAGGTATCCTTATGTGTTGTCAGTGATCTGGGATAGGGAACAAATGCAGATCTCTCGAAATGTTGACCTTGGAGATATTGACCAATTCTCTCATCCTAGAAGGGAAGGTGTGGCATAGGTCATGACCTGAGAGACACCAGGTGGAAACTAGGTACCTAGCAGGCTATCACAGATTGAATAGAGGGTGACAGATATCTTATACATATATGCATCTGCTGCATTTACATTATTCCAGATAACTCCTCAAGTTACGGACTTTGCCCAGAGATTTGGACTATGATGTCTCCTTTTAATCTATATCTGATCCAATTTGATTCCTCACTCCCCAGACTTGTTTGAAGTAGTTAGCTATTATCATCTGCTCTCCAGAAAGTCAGGAGGCCCACATGTGAAGGGATATTACATCTGAGACTAGCTAGTAAGGATTTATAGAGGTACTCAGGATGGATTTGAGAAGGGCAGAGTTAGCAAGCTGGATGGTAACAGAGGTTGGGTATGGAATAAGAAGAAATAGTAAAAACATACCGAGTTCCATAGCAAGTATTACCCATCAGGCAGTGATGGAATTGGGCTCTATGACATGGATGGGTTAAGTACAGTCAGTTTTAGCACCATTTATGATGCCTACTTAGTAAACCAAGATAGTCACCTTATACTATGGTCCTGAAGTATAATTATTAAAAGCAATAATTATGCACCTCTCTAGTATTGTGTTGTCATGCTATGGATATCATCTGTGATACACTATGGCTAAGAAGGTGATCGAGTGTATGGTCCAAGGAGAGAGTGGGAAGGAACAGACATTACTTCATTATATGTCAGCTTACATTTAGAAGGGTGATCATTAATGCCTGAGATGCAGAAAACAATGGCTTGGGGTCTTTGATCATGAGTAGGTGGAAGAGGTATAGTCATGGACTCATTTTCACTGCTGGGATTGGTAATCATGTAGTCAGTCAGAGACACTGACAAATAAAAAACAGGGAGGGCTGTTGGAAGAGTTTCCAGTCAGTGACAGAATCCAAATAAAAGGGAGACTAGAGACACAAACTGCAGACAGAACAACCAAAACCAGGAAATTACTGTCCTGACTGTAGTGAAAGAAAGAAAAGAGCACAGATGCTTGACTGGAAAGCAGGGTAGCGAAGCAGATAACAATAAATGGGGAATTATCTCATTGCCAGGCAGGGGCAAATATGTAAATTACTGCTAAGTTGGTCAGGTCGAAGGCTGAAAGCTCCGGTCATTGTTAATGCATGTATGTAGGGGTTATTGATACCACTAACTGTTGGGATATGGAGAATTTATTTTCATCATACAGGAAGAACCGATGACAACTGTTGGCTGAGAAAATGCACAACATATTCTGAGCTACCATTCCAAACTTTCCACCATCAGCAACTGGGTATAAGAATCAAAAATATCCAACTGTCACCTATACTTAAGGGCATTTCACATACCTTTATGATACTGCTGGTGGAAGTGTGAAGAGGAAAAAGTAATAAATGGTTTTCCATGACACATTATCTATGAGATGATTATATTCATGTCAAGCAAAGGGATTTATGCATCCTTATTATGTGTAGCATAGCTTAAATTATTTTGCTTCCATAAAATATTGAACAATTGTCTTTGTTTCCTTGCATGGCTTGTACCTTATAAATGCTAATCTCTGTACTTCAACTCAGGAAAAGTATGCCAAGCAAGAACCAGCTCCTGATGTTTTAATTTACTTTTTATCTCTAATATTTAAGTTATTATTTGTTACAATGTGTTACCCAAAATACACCAGCTGGGCATGATCAATTTACAAGGAGCTTTAGACCTCCAAACATTGTATGTGCATCAACAATATACTCATTCATTCATTCATACTCTGATTACCCACTTAATACAGCTAATGATCAGAAGAGTCTCAGCACCTGTCCTAGCAATCAGTGAATACAGAGCAGGGAAACTAAACCAACTAAGTATCAACCCCTTGCAGCATGCACAGACACACAAACATGCAGAGAGGGTCTATATTGAATGATTGAACTTTCAAAATTTTGACTGTCATATGATCGACACCATATAGTCAAATTTTTGAAAGTTCAAACCTTTTAACAGAGATCTCCATACAGCTCGGAATGGGAAGATTTCTCTTTTTTGCACTGTAGAGCGATCTCAGACTTGGTATATTTAAAAAGCAGGGAGTTTGGGGGTGCAGGGGAGCTTGCCCCCCTGCTTAAAATGTTCAGGTAGGTTATTTGTGTAGTTAATTTTTTTTATTAGATTTTCG
>NC_056729.1:1041478729-1041548729 GCF_019279795.1 Protopterus annectens
ATAGTAGTTAACTTTATTATACAGTTACATTTTAATTTAAAGTGATTATTTTTACTTGTAAAAGTTTTGCTGATATAGGGAATACATGCTTGCTCTCAGTATGCCTTCAAGTTATATCTTGTAGGCATAGAGTCCTTAACATCATTATACTATATTTTTAATTAATTTTGTTGAGGTATTTAACTTTAACTTTTTATTTTATAGAGTTAGACAATGGTAGATGTTTATAACATAATATTAGAAACTACTATGAAATGTGTCTGTAGTTTAAGTGGTAATGTTGTTTTTTTTTTACTTTCCCTTTGCTGATCACTCAGTATAAAATAAGAGACTCTTGACAATGAGCTTCAGGCTAAAACAAGCTTCATTTAGTAAAAGTGACTTACTTTTTCACCTGTTTCTTTTCCCACCAGCCTCTTGATCTGTTTTAACTGTAATCCAAGTCACTGGTGAGTTCAATAAGCCAAGCTCTGAAACGAAAGTAAAGAAATTACATTTCTGAGAGAAAGAAAAAATAACTTATGCTATATATCGAAATGTTAAAAGGCAAGTGCAACATTAACTGATTTATTGTTCCAAATAGCTTTAGACCTGATAGTTAACTGGTTTAAAATCAAGAAGTTGTTTAAAAAAATAATATAATTAAAGTACATATAATGAAAGTGTGGTTGTAAAAACAGCTCTGCAATGAAAGGGGAAAGGGAAGACAGAAGGAGAGAAAGAAAAGGGGAATGGGGAAATGTCTATTTAAAGCAGGAATGCATGAAATGATTCCATGCATTCTGTGGTGTGGATATTAATGTGAACTAGAATGAAGTTTTAAATAATATAAGTAAAAAATTAAAAAAAATGTTTAGATAAGATTTAAATTTGTAAAAGTGTATCCTCATTCTTATATATTCAGTAGTAATAGAACAGGGATGTCTACAGAAAACATTCTTCAGATTAGATTGTTTTTTCTTAAGATTCTTAATACTAGTATGTCTGTCTTTAAGAAACGTAATGTGTTTATAATTGTAAGATAAGATTCAAATGCTTCCTAGCTACATTAAATATTAATTTAATTCTCTATAAGAAAAGACATATTAAGGGGAAAAAGAAAAAAAGGGGGCTAATGGATGTTAAGATGAATGCTTCTGCAATGATTCAGAACATATATAGTAAAATTTTCTCCTTTTTAAACAATACAGATTATATTTGTATTATTTACATGACTATAAGATATGGAGCAGTAGTAACTCAATTTTATGCATTTCATACAGTGGAATGGTTTTTGTATTTACTTCCCTGGTAATTAAAACCTCTAAATAGGTGACAATGTTTTCCCTTGTCTTCCAGGGCAGCAGATTAGACAAGCTGCATACATGGTAGTAACTTCATATGACTGAATGGATACATATGCAAATATTTGTGTATATAATTTTCTATATATTTATATATCCCATATATATATATATATATATATATATATATATATATATATATATATATATATTTATGGGTCTACTTCAGTAGACCGAAATTACACTTAATTGAAACTTACTTTACCAAGATGACACGACCAAACTTTGAATAAACTGAGCTTCACATTACCGCATTCTTACAGGGAATTGAGGCACTTGGTCAACATTCAATGTAAAAACACACCTCAGTATGTCACCCCCCCCCACCACCAGTGAGGGCTGTACCTCACTAACTTAATATACCAACTCTGGTATTGCAGTACAGTGGAGAAAAGAGCAAATTTCCCCATGCTTGCCAACTGCCTCTCCCTCTCTCTCTCTATATATATATATATATATATATATACATATACATATACATAAGTGTATACATGTGAATATGTGAATCAATTATTGCACATTCTCTTTGAAGTTTAGCAGTAGCTTCTTTATTTTAGAGATACAAAAAGGATCATGTATGTATACCTACTCTTATTATAGAATGGATGCATTTATTTTTATTTTCTTAGCACTGATAAATGTATAAATCTAAATCTAAATTTATAACAGTGTAATGCATTTATATTTTTAATAGTCTCTGATTGAATTAACAGTGATACTTTATATAATTTTGTAATGTAAATGTGTGACTAAAATATCAATATTTATATATGTTTGTGTGTGTGTGTGTGTGTGTGTGTGTATATATCTATAGTAAATATATAAGTAATAATATTAAGATAATAGAAGTGAAAAAAAACTTCAAAATTCTGCTTTCAGTGTCCTTTCAAAAAAATTACCATCTTGTCTGGTTTTGACCATAAAGTCCCAACCATTCTCTTTACCTTATTGAAACATATAATTGTGCTCCCAATATGCCATCAAAGTGTTGTCAAAAATTGGGGCACAAGCTGTCCCTATCCCCACTTCGGTATTCTGTTTATAAATACAGCTCTCAGATAAAATGTAATTGCTGTCTAAAATGAATTCAATAAGGGTACCTATAACCTTGACTGTGTTGATGTCAAAACTATTAACATGGATTAAATAATCTTGGAATCATTCTGTGCCAACAGAGTGGGATATAGAAGAAAATTAATTTTTAATATCTATTGTTACATATATAAAATAATTCTTCAACAAATGATCCCCCACACAACTCAAAAAGTTGATACCTGGATGAAATTGTCATTTTTTGGAAGGAAACTGAAAGTAGACTTTTGGATTTTTTTCACTTCATGAAGAGTACCACTGATTTTTTTAAATTACTTTGGTTAAATCCAGTAGTTGTTTTCATTATTTAGACATTGAATTTAAGGAAGACATAGGCAATGGGCAGTTTATGTCAACAATTTATAGGAAACCAATTTATTCTAATTCCCTTTTACAGTAGAACAGCTGTCACCCCATACACCAAAACAAGACATTGGTTAAAGGACAACTAGTCAGGTTGGCCCATATGATTTCAGCTACTGATATTTTTTAACACTGAGTGTAATGCTTTAAAATTAATATTCAGCAATAGGGGTCACCCTGAGGTTTTTCTTCACAAGCTTTTTGTCAAGGTTATTGACAAAAGTGCCAAGGGGGGGGGGGTTATACACCCCTACTAGGGCATAGCCTTAATGGAAGCATTCCAACTAATATGTCTGTTAACCTAAACAGAGTGAACATGACAATCTAGGATGCATTATTTCTTACAATAGTTTCTCCAACCTTATTTGTGATATTTTATGTAAAAACTGGAAATATTTGAGGTTGGTGGCATCAACACATAAAATATGGGGGACTGCCCACTGTATTACATTTAGGTGGGATTGGTCCTTTAAGAATTACATTGAAAGGACACCCACATTTTCTGTAAGAACCAATAATTGGAGGGGTATGTTCAAGTGTGGTAGATGCAAATACTATCCTTACATCAAAGAAGGAAACTGTATTACTATTCATAGAAAAAAAAAGCTACAGTGTCCTAATTACTGTAACTGTTTTACACAGTCTAATCTATGTGGCTCAATGCAGATACTGTCTTTCTTTTTATGTCAGGAAATCTGAGAAGACTTTTAAGGACGCAATTTATGAGCATCTTAGAGACATAAAAAAGACCAGCAGAATGCCTTATATAAACACATAAAACCAAATATATGACACTAATTTGAGTTATTTGTTGTTGACATGGTTGACCAGGCATTAAAAGGAGGGTCATGGAAGATTTTACTAGAAGTCCAGGAACTACAATGGCAATTAAACACACATGCTACCAGCTTGTTCACAGGTTCATAGGTTCATAGGTATGTACTATGCTAATGGCCCTGGAGCCCTTACAAGCCTTGCCCATAGACGTTCCCTGGCATCATGCAGCTCGATGTTAGTTCCCAGTACCTCTATCAAGTAGAGCCACTGGAGTGATCCCTAGGGTGACCTTTCTATTTTTCATCCACTCATCAAGATTTCTCTTGAAGAGGGCCAGTGAGGTGCTGTGTTTGAAATGTATGGGAAGTCTATTGCAGAGCATGGGCAGCTTTTGGGTTATGAACTTGTCCCTCCAGCATGTTCTGTTGATTGTGGTAATGAGGTTGAGGTCTCTGGAGCATGTGGTGCAGATGGATTGGAATTTCTTTAGATGTAGCATTTTTAACAGAGCTGGGTCAGACATGGCTTTGTAAGTCAAGCAGAGATTGTCTCTTAGTACATGATATGAGACAGAGAATAGCTGGAGTTTTTTGATTCTGTCCATGTAGGGCATGTGTTTAAGGCCTAGCATCCTCTTCATGAGGTACTTTTGCTGCCTTTCCAGCTGTTGCATGTGTCTAGTGAGGGATATGCCAAATGGGGCATTATACTCAATGATTGGCCTGAGGGGAAGAGTAGAGAGAGAGAGATGATGACCTCTTTCTTCCTGGATGCAAATCCCTTGGTAATGAGATGTGCTACATAGAAGGACGTTCTGACCACAGTGGCAATGTGGTGGTCGAAGGAGAGGTTGCTGTCAACCTGTGTCCCCAGATCTCTTATAAAGCCTTCAGTGTTCAGTGGGCTCTGATCGATGTAGTAATTAGTGGGAACTGAGTTTTTCACAAAGAGGATGATGACGCATTTTTTGGCATTAAACTTAAGGCCATGGTTTCAACACCAGTCATTGGTCTCAGTGAGGCCTTTCTGTAGGATGTCTGCATTACGTGGGGAGTTAATAATGGCTTTCAGCTTGCAGTTGTCTGTGAATGTGTTTAGCTAGAGTCCCTCCATGTTGGCCTGGACTTCTGAGAAGTAGATGCCAAACAGGAGAGGACCCAGGACCGATCCCTGTGGGACTCCACTTGTGACTGGACGGCAGTCTGACTTGGAGTCTGCTACTTTCACGCTGTGGGGTATGTCGGTGAGCTAATTTGCAACCTACCTAGTGATATAGGGGTTGATGCCTAGTTTGGTGAGTTTATCAATATTTCCTGACTGGGTATCAAAGACCTTGGCCAGATTGAAGTAGGCTGCATGAACTCCCTTGCTCTCATCCACAGCTCTGGTGACTAACTCAAAGAAGTCAACCAGGTTGAGCAGGCATGATACCTTTCACAAAACCAAATTGCATGGGATCTAGAGTTTGGAGATTCTCTATATCCTTGTTAATTAGGTCCATAATGATGCACTCCATAGCCTTACATATCAGACTCATCAGGCTAATGGGGTGAAAATTCCCAGGGTCTGTAGTCGTTCCCCCTTTATGGAAAGGGATGACTGTAGCAGTGCAGCATTTGGTAGGGACACTGCCTGAGGTGAGGCTGTGACTGAACAGGGCACACAGATGTGATGCCAGTTCACTTTGTAGTTCATGTAGAACACATCCAGAGATATTGTCGGGTCCCATGGAAGCTGCATTCTTGGCCTTGGACAATGCAGCTTTAACCTGTGCTGCAGTAATGCTGGGTACCTGGCATTCATCTGGTACTGTGATTGGTCCTTTGGGAGGGAGAGGGGTAAAGTTGTGAGGTTTCATTGACTCTGTTTCTTTGGTCTGTGTACTTAAAATTAAATCTATTAATTTTTGGATAGGCACCTTGTGGGTTGTTTTTTCTCACTTTGTTGGTGGACAAATAATAATATTGTTGTTCTTTGTGGTTGTTATTATTTTTAATACTGGTGTTTGCTCCACATGCATATAAATCCACCCTGAATTATTTTATAGACAATGTAGAGATCAACATTTAAATCAAAATATTCAGGGCATTTATGAGGTGAGTGCATGTTACTTTGTTTAAAGGCTGATACATAATTATTAGTTATTTTGACTGTGAATACATTGAGCAAACTAACATGAGAAGATGGATACCAATATCCACCATTTAGTGTTGTAAGATGTTAATATTTGTTACCCTGTTTGCAGTGTTCAATGTTTTAATTAGTTTGTTCTTTTTAAGTTTGTTTACAACTTGTATACAGTCTTGTAATACCATGGGTTTTTACATGCAAGTAAACATCTAAAACAACACTGTCATACTACATTCTTTTTTACTTGTTCATTGCTTTACCTAGTGTTTTCTATGAATTATAATTGTTTATGTTTGTTACATGTGGAAAATTCTGTTAGCCTTTTATATGTGGAGGTTAGGAGGTGAGCATCACGTTAAACACATAATGACTTGGAACAGGTGTGGATGCACATTAAAGGAGACATTTTTGTTAAATATAGGAGGACTTAATACTTTTAAGTTTTCACTCTGAAGAAGTCCCATTAATATTGAGGGACAAAAACACTTAGTTCATTATTTTTACACATTTTTTAATAAAGTCTTTATATTTTACATGTGTTGCCTTGCTCACGCTTGATGTAAGGAGTGGCAATTTGGACTCATTTGAATGCCTTTATGTTTTATCCTACTATGTTAAGCTAAAAGAAGAGCTTGGCTGCATGCTGTTTTCATTTTGTACTCAGTTCTGCTGTCTGCTAGTACCATCTGCATCAGTGAATCCTAATGTTTTTTCTGGTTCTTTGAAGTTTGTTTTCTGGTTATTCTAAATCTATTAACAACTCAGAAGAAATGTATATAATTATAGCAGCTCAATTTACTAACAAGCTTTACACACTAGCTATTTTTTATTGAATTCCTGGGATTGGTGTAGGAGTTGAAAAAAATCACTTAAAGCTATTACAGAATTATTGGAAAGATAGTTTGATATTAGCTGAATATTTCAATTGTATAACTAAAATAGATGATATAGGTAAACAGAAGAAAATTAGCAGCAAAAGCACTGAATAAATAGTTTAATAAAAACATAACTGATTTAGTAACAGAAACTGATGCTAAATCATTACTTTTATTCATTACTCTTATGCTTATGCACTCATTCTCAAATAGACAAGATCTATGCTTTGAAAGATTTATTCAATAAAGTCAATTATTTTAAAACTATTTCTTGTCTATTATCTGATCATAATGCATTAGATATTAATTTAACATTGGATCTAAGAAAATTCCAGATTATTTATAGATTTCTGGTTTATATGATGAATCTAAAAGAGTTCAAAAATTATATTTACTTATTTTATTTATTTAACATTTATTTATCAGGAATGTCTGACTTGGAATGAAGACAATTTTCAGCAGAGGCCTTTGGAGAAATGCTCTAGATGCATGTCTTTGTAATTATCTAAAAGGGCCAATAGAATATTTTCTTCTTTTAAATGTAATGGGCAAGTTATTAAAGTTATATTATCTGACTCTTTAAAACTTTCATATTAAAGATAAAATGGGAATGAGATAAAGAACTACTAAAATTGCAAGATGGTGTAGACAAAGCCAAATACAAAAATTACAATATGGTGTACACAAAGCCAAATTGGAACAGCAAAGAAAGAAATTCGGCAATAAGGAATCTATAAAAAATATTAATACAATATCAAAATATTTTAATACATAAAGGTGAAATTGCTTTAAAAAAATAAAACTACAAAGTTACACATCGATCTGTAAACATCTTCATAAATTAGTAAGCAGGAGTAAACTGTTAAGTAAAAAGGCTTAAATTAATAGCATTAGAACCCCATAAACTAATACACTAACCTCAGATATTATAAAAATATTTGTATCTTCAAAATATACCATGACAATCTAAATAAAGTTGAAAACATTGATTTTGATGAATGTAAAACAGATACATATTGAAAGAAAAATATTTTATTAAGCTAAAGTATCAGCAAGTATCACTATTAAAGATGTCAGTATCCTTATCTGAAATTTAAAAAATATATGGAAGCGATGTAAGAATGGTATTGTCCCAGGACTTGAGGGTTTAAGTGTAGAATAATATGATCTATTTCCACTACACTTACTCAGTGAAGCTTTTGTTATGGATCAGAATGATAAAATAATCCCCCCTTCATGGACATTTTCTGTAATTTTCTCTATTTTAAAACAAGGAAAAGGAAAAAAAAACAGTTTCATCTTATAAATCTATCTGCTTATTAAATGTAGACTACAAAACATTCACTTCTATTTTCTGTACAAGATAAAGATGTATTATAGATAATTTAATTAATAAAGATCAAACAGGGTTTATTGTTAATGGATTAACCTACAATAATATTAAAAGAGTAATAACTATGTAAGATTTAGCAGGTAATCTAAATAAAAATTAGTGTTAATTAGTCTAGATATTGAAAGTCTTTTGATTCTGTTAATTGGAATTATGTGTTTAAAAGCCTAGATTACAAAATGTTCACTTCTATTTTTTGTACAAGATAAAGACGTGTTATAGATAATTAAATTAATAAAGATCAAACAGGGTTTATTGTTAATGGATTAACCTACAATAATATTAAAAGGGTAATAACTATGTAAGATTTAGCAGGTAATCTAAATAAAAATTAATGTTAATTAGTCTAGACATTGAAAGGCTTTGGATTCTGTTAATTGGAATTATGTGTTTAAAAGCCTAGATATATTTGGATTTCTAGAAATGTTTATTGAAATATTAAGAAATGTATATAAACTTTCTAAAGCTTATGTTAAAATTGGCACTTATATATAGCAATGATTTACTTTAAACAAAGGTACAAAACAAGGATGCAGATTATCTATTTTATTATTTGCTTTAGTCATTGAGCCCTTAGCTGATAGCATAAGAAATAATGAGAAACACTGAAAAAATTGAGGGTTTTATTCTAGGTAAAATCTTCCAATCTAAAATACAACTTTTTTCAGATAATATTTTATTAGGTATAAGGGACCTAAGTAAATCAATGAAATAAATAAAGAAAGAAATTGAACAACTTCAAGAAACTTCATTACTGAATTTCAATAAAAACAAAACTGAAGCTATATTACTGAATCAATAAATAGATAATACATTAATACATAAATATAAATATAATCAATAATGACAAGAATTTAAACACTTAGGAGTTAAAATTCAAAGAGATATTAGTAATGTCATTAATCTTAACTTTGGTACAATGATTGAGGATCACAAGACATCTAGAACAACTGGAAAGGCCGCAGAAATACCTCACAAAGATGATTACTGACCTCAAACAGAAGCCCTACGCAGACTGTCTAAAAAAACTCCAGCTTTACTCAGTTGCATATTGCCTACTCAGAGGCAATCTCTGCCTAACATACAAAGCTATGTCAAACCCAGAGCTGTTGGACATGCTCCATTTAAAGAAATCCCAGTACCTCTGAGCTACATGCTCTAGGGACCTAAACCTTGTCACCACAATAAACAGAACATGCTGGAGGGATAGATTCTTGTCCCAGAGACTTCCCATATTCTGGAACAAACTACATATCTATATCAAAAAAAAGCTCCTCATTAGCACTCTTCAAGAAAAATCTTGGTGATTGGATGGGAAATAGGAAATTCACCCCGGGGATCACCTCTGTGGCTCTGCTTGACAGGGGCACAGGAAAATAATTTTCTTGGGTGATGAAAGCCAGGGTACCTTTTTGGCTAGGCTTATATAGGCCCTAGGGCCAATAGCCTAGTACCTATCAATGAACCTATGAACCTATGTGTCACTCCTTATTAAACAATAGACTGAATGCTTATTTACTTTTGAAGGAAGGCTGCTTTTTATTAAAATGATTATATTACAAAAAATATTTATTTATTGCATTTATCAGCTTTATTACCTGAAAATAATCTATTTAAAATTGGAGAAAACAATAATCTAAGTTTTATGGAATCCTAAAAAATGAAAATTGCACATAAAAAATCCTAATAGACTATGGGTATGTGGTAGTATTTGTTTTCCTGATATAGAATCATATTGCATTGCAGCAATTTTTAACTTAGTTATATGTTGGTTAAATTCAACTTATACCACTTATTGGAAAGTTATTTATGAGCAGATTGTACTTAATTCATATAAATATATTACTTTAGATAAATTTGAAATACATAACAATCCTTTCCTTTGGATATTAAAGCATTCTTTCCAGAATTTAGACTCTTCCTATATGAAATAAATTTTGAAAACAATTAAGAAGCATATTTATAAAATCCTATTACTTAAAACATGGAAATGTTTGCATTTTCCTTTTGCATCAAACTTAGGATTTATGTGCTCTAAAAATATTATTGAAGTTACTATGTTAAAGGAAATGGCATAGTATTAGGGCATGACTGCTTAAAAAAGGGAAAGTAAGGATATCAGAATTCTTAATGAATATTTATAGATTAGACAAATCTATTATCCAGCTATCTATGGCTGTTATAGAGAACTAAATAGTTTTATAAATAATATGAATAAAAATGAACAGATATATATTCCTCCCTTATATGAAAAATTTAAAAGTAAATTAACATATATAAGAAGTATTTCAAAGTATTATGTTAATTATAAATAATAATTTTGTTGTAAATGACTGGAAATTTTTAGAGGGTAGTAGATTAAATGATTCTATAGATGATAAGAATAAATTTATAATACCTATGTTAGTTAGCCAGACTTCAAGTATTTATTAAAAGATAAAGGGCCAGATTCAGGAAGCCTCCGTGTAAGAGTTATAACTCTTACACGGAGGCTGCAGTTAAACTGTGTGATGTCAGCATGTCATGCATATGCATGAGGTGCATGAGGCATGCTGAATCACACTAGTAACTCTTACATGGTCCATGTAAGAGAGTAGGGGGCATGTCTGTAGGCTAAGCTCTGCAAGTGGACACGCCCCCGGAAGACTAGAATGGCTGAAAGTAAACAGCCACGAGAAAGGCCATGAAAATGTGAATAAACACACTATACAACACATGCCCTGACTGGCCATCAGTGTATAAAGTGAAGAGATGTCATAAAATTAAATTAAAACCTTTTTTTTTTTGTTAAACCCCGTAAATGTTTGCTACTGTGTGCGCGGGTGTGCTACTAGCGCAATCACAGTTAGCAGTCAGTGGAAAAGGATATAAGAACTAAATATGCAAAGCAAACCAAGAAATAATAGCTTAGCGGTAGAGTAGCCACCCTAAGAGTAGGCAGGCAGGGTTCGAGCCCCTACAACAACCTTTTTTTTTTGTAAATAAGCACTAAAAAGCCCCTGACAGTATTGTACAAATGTAAATGTATTCCCTTTTGTAAAATGGAATGAAATAGAGCATATATTTTGAAGTAACATAAGAATAAAAATAGTCAGAAATGTACTGATAGCTAAGCTGCCGTGAGACAGAGTGCCCGTAGCTGAGTAGTGTTTAAAAAGCTGCAAACTGCGTGCCCGTTGCCAAGCAGCGGGTAAACAGGCTGAAACTGTGTGCAATTAGCTGAACATGTGTGTCACTAGCCAATTAAGATTTATCCCAGCACACACCGTTTGCGCCGCTCCCACAGGCTAACTGGCAGTGCGCATGTTACCTCAGCAAAAGCGCAGACCTGGTTTAAAGTGCTTAAAAGTGCCTTTATGGCACTTTGATTGACAGGTCCTGTACTCAGTTTGAAAGTTTGCTAAGAAAAATAAATTCCCACTGTCAGTCTCGAACCCAGGACCTTAGTAATATTAGTCTGTATGACCTACCACTAAGCCATGCCTGCTTTACAAGAACACAGTGCTAAAATAAATATAACATGTAATAGTAGGAATCAGTATAAAGGCAATATAGGAGATGTACTATCCAAAGCATGTCAGGTAGAGTTGTAATGGCCAAATTACTGGATTCCCATACTAGTTCAGTGTGAACAGAAACAGCACTGCTACCTGTTAGCTTGTACATAATAATGTAAGGTAATGTACATATGTGAAGGTATGTATATCTACACATACATATATATAAATATATATTAATACATATGAAATATAATCGTAGGTCTCAGTAGCCATACACACTCACTACAGGAAAAAGTTAACATAATTGCAGCAACCTGAATCTGCAACACAGCCTGACCCCTGTGTGACCTACTTACCCTTCTAACTGCTTACAGGTGGCCTCAGCACTTTGATTGACAGGTCCTGTACTCAGTTGGAAAGTTTGCAAAGTAAAAAATTCCCACTGTCAGTCTCGAAACCAGGACCTAGGTAACATTAGTCTGTTTGACCTACCACTAAGCCATGCCTGGTTTGGAAGAACACACTGCTAAAATAAATATAACATGTAATAGTAGGAATCAGTATAAAGGTAATATAGGAGATGTACTATCCAAAGCATGTTTGGTAGAGTTTTAATGGCCAAATGACTGGATTCCCATACTAGTTCAGTGTGAGCAGAAACAGCCCTGCTACCTGTTAGCTTGTACATAATAATGTAAGGTAATGTACATATGTGAAGGTATGTATATCTACACATACATATATATAAATATATATTAATACATATGAAATATAGTTGTAGGTCTCAGTAGCCATACACACTCACTACAGGAAACAGTGAAGATATATGCAGCAACCAGAATCTGCAACACAGCCTGGCTCCTGTGAGACCTACTAAGCCCTTTAACTGCTTAAAGGTGCCTCCAGCACTGTGATTGATAGGCCCTATACTCAACTCAAAAGCAGAATATGAGCATACTAGTAGGCCCTACCACAAGACCATTGTAACACTAGTCTGTATGACCTACCACTAAGCCATGACTCTCATACAGGAATATAGTGCTAAATAAGTGGAACATGTAATAGTAGGAATGAAGATAAAGGCAATATAGTATGTCTACTACCCAAAGCATGTCAGGCAGACTTTTATAGTCCCAATTACTGGATTCCCATACTAGAGTAGTGTTAACGGAAACAGCCCTGCTAATTGTTAGCTTGTACCCAATAATGTCAGCTAATGTACATATATGAAAGTATGTATATGTACACAGATATATATATATATATATATATATATATATATATATATATATATATATATTTATATAGCAATACATATGACATATAGTTGTAGGTGTCAGTATGCATACACACTCACTACAGGGAACAGGCAAGATAAATGCAGCAACCTGAATCTACAACACAGCATGAAGCATGGGAGATGTACTAACCTTCACACTCACAGAACACTGTCAACAGCATACCAGCATGGTCCACGCCTACAATCTGAAAGGGCAACGCCTATCTCACATACCCTTTTATAGCAGTGTCCTGAAATCACAGTGAGACATGCAATTAGTACACACCCAGCTGCTTGCAATTAGCAAATGCTGCCTTACAATTGGTGCAGAGGCCATCACATGGACCTATGCAGATACCTACAAAAGCAATGAGTACCCACACTACACTCATGCAATACATTCATTGCACAAAACCGACAGAGAAAGAGAGAGACAGAGAGAGAGAACAAAACAGAAATAAAGACAGCCAGCAGCAAAACAGCAGCAGCAGCAGCAGCAGCAACAGCAGCAAACTTCAAGCAGCACGAGTGACACCAAAAGCTGCCACAAACACAGGTAATGCAAAGTAGCAGGTTAATCCTGTGTATACTGTGACACCTCCAAATGTATCATAGTTCACTATCTATAGGTATGTCCATGAGATAGGTTGTGTGTAGATAGTCATGAAATATAAACATATGTAATATTGTTGTACATGTGGGCCATAACTAACACTTCCATAGCTTAGAACACAAGGCCAGTTGTGCATATGATGCAGTAGTTCCCAGGGTCAGTAGAGGTTCCTCCTCATTGGTGTGGGACCACTGTGTATGTATGGCACTGTTCAGGTACATATCCTGTAGTATGGCCAGGGATTAATATCAGTCTGTCATGTGGTGCTATGTCCTCCAGGGGTGAATGTAGCACACATCCAGGGATACCATTTCGTAACAGTGATGATATGTGTTCTGCAATGATGAGGGTGGCTCTCACCTGGACATGTGAGAGGATAGGGAGGTTACAGTCATCTGGGATAACTAATAACACGTGTGTAGGACAATGGGGGTACCTGCACCTAAACTGTCTGCAACATTGTTGGCAATATCTGTGCATTTGGTGAATGTGAAGCATCTTAACACTGCAGACAACAGATGCCTTCCCGTCATGTGAATCTGCCCTGTGCTGCAGTAGCCTCCTACTATTGTTATACAATATGCCTGTATCTGTAGTCCACTGGACAGGATTACTAAGTGGTGTGCAGTTGTTCTGGGTTAGATAACTGTGTGCACAGTACATGCAGTATGTGGGATGTCTGTGGTAAGCATATGCAAAGGTGCTGGCGGTGTGTGTTGTGGCTTCCACTGGCCCAGTGGGCTGCATGGATAGCATCACTGTCATAACTACTGAATAACTGTGTAATAACATGCATACATAGCAAGGTAGTGTATTGTGCTTGTGGTGTTGTTCAGATATGTATATCCAGGCTGAGTAATGTGTGTCCACATCACAGGGTTGGATGGCAGCACACATCCAGTATGTATGGATGAACACCCAGAATGTGTCACACGTGTCACCTGTGCAGACGTATCTGGCCATTACCTGTGCATCCCCCACAACACACACACATGCAACATATGGCAGAAGTACTATAGCAGTACACACATGTTCATAGGTTCATACTAGGCTATCTGCCTGAGGGCATTTACAAGCCTAGCCCATCGTTTTGTGGCTTACGCCACCCCTTTAGTATGGGGAACCATACCCATTATTTTGCTGTGCCTCTGTCGAGCAGTGACACTGAGGTAATCCATGGGGTATATCTGCGATCTCCCATCCATTGGTCAAGATTTCTCTTGAACAAGGCCAGCGAGGTGCTCTGCCTCACATATACCGTGATTTTGTTCCACAGCATAGGAGTCTTTGGGTGATGAATCTATCCTCCAGCATGTCCTATTAATAGCCGTGTCGAGGTTTAAGTCTCCTGCCCTTGTGGCTCTGATGGATCTAGATTTTTAGGTGAAGCATATTCATCAAATCTGGGTTTGACATGGCCTTGTATGTTGGGCAAAGGTCACCTCTGAGCAAGCGGTGGCGACTGAATAGAACATACATGGACATGCTGGAGGGCAAATTCTAACTGAGAGGCTCCCTTTACTCTGTAATGAGCTCGAACAGTTGAGAATGAACAGTTCATAGGTTCATACTAGGCTATTTGCCCTAGGGCATTGGTAAGCCTAGTAGAATGTGTTTGTCTTTTGCCACCCAATCACAAGTTATGCTGCTATGCCCTTGTCCGACTTTAGTATACTATGCCTCTGTCTAACAGCGACATAGAAGTGATACCTGGGGTACAACTATGATCTCCATCCACTCATCCAGATTCCTATGGAAGAGAGTCAATGAGGGACTCTGCCTAACCAGTAGTGTGAGCTCATTACAGAGTGAAGGGAGCCTCTTGGTTAAGAATATGCCCCTCCAGCATGTCCATGTATGTCAGTGCTGAGGTCCAGCTCTCCTGAGCATGTGGCTGTATGGGACTCTGATTGCCTGAGGTACATCACGTTCATTACTGCTAGGTAGGACATGGCTGTATATGGCATGCACTCACGCGCCTCAAGTGCCAGCACCAGCCCCAGCAATGCTGGGTCTGTGCTGTCATCCAGACGCCCCAGGAGACCACGTGCACATGGCTCTGGACAGTCCCAACAGGGAACTGTGTCCAGTCAACACACCCCTGCTTCCGATGACAGTACCCAGTCTGGGTTAGTACCGGATACGGCCGGTAGCACCCCTGCCAGGCACAGGTACCGTGTCCGTGCCCACAGACACTGATCTGGATGACCTGACAGGTGCAGTCTGTGGCTGTCCACAAAACCCTGTACATGGCAGCCATTATGTGGGACTGTGTGCGTGCTTACACACATGCAGAAACCTAACACCTAGGGCAAACACATACACACACACACTGCACCAACAACGGTCCACCCTGTACTGCTGCCCCTCACAAACACACATACACACACATGTCAATTGGTGTTACCAGTGGCGGCTTGGGCATACCTAACCCACACCCTGTGCATATGATGACACTGTGCCACCTCCTGCATACTACAACATCGGTGCAGGTAAAGGTAAACACGTTGCTGATGCACAGGGTGACTACATAGATGTGTATAAGTAGTAACATGTTGGTAACTGTTGTGTGTTGCAGTATAAATGTGTGTATATCCCATCAGTCCTGCTGCAGTAACTGTATGAATGTCCTCAATTGTTATCTGCACCCATACTACTTAACAAAGTGTACCAGCTGCACACCATCACATGCTAACATTGACTATGGCAATGTGCATCTTGTGCTGTTATGTAGATTCAGCTACATGTATCTGTTCTGTCACACATGCATTTATACACACCCTGCTACCCACACACATGCACACGCTCACCTGCCATTCCCATTATTTATCACCCTACATGAGTAGCTGTTGATACATGACAGGTACACATTTCAGAAGTGCACTATGTTGTTTACTACTGGCATCCCCTTCTCTACCTGTACTCACAGGGTGCAGGCAACCTCATCAGTTGGAAGATGTAATGTGCATCAGGTACTGTAGTACCCTGATTGCCACAGCAAACATGTTTCCCATACGGAAATGCACACACAGACACATCCCACATCTACACACTTGCCACATTCAGGCTTCAGAACACTATCTAGGTATATTCGGGTACATGTGCGTGTTACAGTAGCATGTAACACTATACTGAGTACTGGCAGTTAGTTGTCTGTTGTCATGTTGTCTGTATAGAATAAAAGAATTGTTTTATTATCCTACTCCGTTTTGTGGACATTACTTGAACAAGTGTTACCTTACATGTGTTATCAGTACCAACACCTTCTGTTTTGTAGTTTTGTTTGTATAGGGTGCTATCAACATCACTGCTTGTTAAGGGTAATGACCACCCTGCAGTGCATAGCCCCATGTGGCAAAAGCCACATCCCACCCCATCATTGTGCACACACACTAACCCCACCAACAGTAAAACACATACTTTCCATTTGCAAGATTCAAACCCATACCTAACTGTGCAATGACAGCATAAACAGACACATTAACAGAGTGTGCTATTTGCAGTAGTTGGAGAAATCTTTACTAATGCTGTACTTAGAGGGTGCTGACATCATCTGTGTGTAGGAGGAGGGATGTGCACCCTGTAGTGTGTTCTCCCAGTTGGCAAAAGGCAGTTAACCCTCCCAGCATAGTGCACACACATAAACCACACTCATACATTCCCTTTGCAGGATTCAAACCCCCACCTAACTACGTTATGACACTGAAGAAAGACACATTAGCAGAGCGCGCTATGCAAATTACTGGAGGACTTTACTACAGGTGATATAGTTATACAGTCCTGACATCATCACTGTTTCAAAAGGGATCTGCATCCTGTACGATACTGTCATGGTTGCTAATAGGGACATTTCCCACACACACATCGATGTGTTGGAGGTTTGCATATGTGGGGATCCAGAACACCAGTGTGATTAGTATATGGTTTGATTGCAACAATGAGGGATATACTCCCAGTGGTGAGCAGTTTTACTCATGTTTGTAAAGATCAGCTCTAGTATATCTGCCCCTCTTGTGGGAAGGTTGGTTACCTGTTCCATAGCCAAAGAATGTCTGATCAATGGGAACCTTAGAGCTTGGGTATTGTGGCCTGTGTAATGTACACAGTCTATGTTTGGGTAGCTGGCATCACCCAGTATGATGGTGTTTGCAGAGTAATCTAAACTCTCCTGTGTCAGCATGAAGGCTGTGTGGGAGACCTGAGTTTGAGAGGGTGCTGTAAGAGCTCCTCTGTGTCTCTTTCCATGTGGTCCAGGGAGGTACGTCCCAACAGGTAGCTGACTGTGACCCTCCCCTTGCTCTGTCTGGAGGGCGGCACGTCTGTCAACAGCTCATGTCAAGCAAGTGCACACCCCTCATAAATGATGTGGAAACCTTCAAAGGCCCAAGGCCTGTTGAAAATATGGACCAGACTGCAGATACCTGTATAGAGGCATTCTGTGGACACATTCAGGAATGCATGGATCATGAAGCCACATATGAATGCATGACCCAATTCTCCAAAGGCAGATGTCCTGGGCGCCGGACACCAGCCATAAACACACTATACAATAGAAGGATGGCGCCACTACATGATACAACAACCTCCCAAAATGTGAAGGCACCACTGATGAGTATTGGAAGACAACTACAGGCACCCATATGATTGTCTAAGGCCATCTTTGAGAGAGGATTCCACAAGCCACTGAGGATAATCACAAGGCTGCCTGTAGTTATGTTAGTAACCTGGGTGGTACTACCCAGATATGCTCAGAGGTAATACAATATGTCACACAAAATATAAAACACACAGACATTGCCATCATCCTAGTGGACAGGTTCAATGCTGCCTTCTCTCCCCACCACACCAAAAGGGAACATATGTCCCGCATCACAGTGCTTCCCCCCCTGACATCACAGATGCTCAGGTAAGAGATGCCCTTCCGAAAGCAATAAACACTGCATCAATGGGACCAGACAGTGTCCCAGGCTGTGTCCTACATGAACCACAAGAAGAGCTACACCCAGACATAACACCACTGTTCAATCCCAGCCTTAATACATGATATGTGGCCAGAGAGTGGCATACAGCAACAGTGGTCCCTCAACATGCAGGTGGTGCCGTCACGGATCCTGGACACTACTCGCCTCATATGTCTGACTAGCTTTGTCTGCAAAGCTATGGCAAGAATCATCAAGAACCTCACATATCTAGATATTGTGGACCTACAGACATGTCACCATACACAGTTTGGCTTTGTCAATGGCAAATCCTGCCTATCAAACCTGTTTGCTTTGTTTGAAACAGTCACCAAGGCCACTGTCAAGGGGTAGGAGGTCCACACAGCCTACCTGGACCTTGCATAAGCCTTGGATACAATACCCCACTTGTGCATTCTAGGGAAGCTCACCAATGAACATATTAACCCCTATGTCACTATGGGTATTGCACAGTGGCTCAAGGGCAGAACACACATGGTAGAATTGCTGGAGCCATGTCAGCCTCCAACCTGGTACAAGTGGTGTCCCACAAGGCAAAGCCCTAGGGGCTGTCATGTTCATTATATATTTGTCATAGGTACAGGCCAACATGGAAGTACTGTGGCTCAGCAAGTCACAGGTGACTGCAGACTGAACACCATAATCAACTCAGCAGCTAACACACGCATCCTCCAAAAGGGACTCTTGCAAACACACGACTTGTGCCACAGCCATGGCCTCAACGTGAATGACAGAAAGAGTATAGTCATCCGCTTTGTCAAACACTAAATGACCACAATGTACCACATATGTGTTAATCCAGTAAGTGCAGACCAAGGAATTATGGACCTTGGGGTACACAGGTTGATAGCATTCTACCATTTGACAACAACATGGACAAAGTTGTTAGGTAAGCATGTGATATGGGCCACATCATCATGGGATCCACATGTAGGCCAGGGGAGGACATTGTGCCCCTTTACTCATCCCTCATCATGCCCATAATTGACTATGATGAACCTGTCGGCATGCACCTTACCAGACACCTGCAGCAACTGGGGCTACCACATATCTACCTCGACAAGGGGATCAAAGTGCTCAAACAGATGCCACATACTGACTGGTTAAAGTAGCAGCAGCTGTACTCAGTGACATACTGACTCTTCATAGGCAATCTGTGCCTGACATAGAAGGCCAGGTCATACCCTCACGTAATGGCCATGCTGCATCTCAGAATATCCAGATCCCACCAGGATACACGCTGGAAATACTTGAACTTCAGGAGTGATATACATAGGACATGGTGGAGGGGCACATTCACAACTCAGAGGCACCCTTCATTCCTGATTATTATCCCAATAGAGGTTAGGTGGACTGACTCAGTGACTATCTTCAAGAGCGATATTAATGACTGGATGTGACATTGTAGGGTTACGCTGGGTATCACTTATGTGTCACTGTGAGAAAGAGGCACAGTATACTAACCTTGGAAAAGGGCATAGCAAGACAGATTCACAATGCATGTTGAAAGGCACGCACATTCTGGCTAGGTGGATACATGCCCTGGGCAGATATCCCTGTACAAACCTATGGACCTATGTCTCTTTTTCACCATTGGCCCTATGTGCTGTCAATCACCAATGTAATCTCAATACTCCGGTAGCATGTGCAAAGGTCAGTTGTCAGTCACCTCTATGGTACAGTTGTGGAATATGTGTGTCATGTAGTAATGTCACAGCTGCCACATGTACACAGTCAACCCTATCCCCTACCCATTGATGTACATCACATGTATGAGATGGAAACACATGGCCAAACTGTAACAGCAACATACAAGTCAGTCAGATGCATGGACACATATGACTCAGTCATTGTCCATGCCACCACAGCTGATGTGGGATGTCGCTCACTGGGATACGTGATAGGGAACATGGAAGGGATCACTGAGCAAGTGACACAGGCTGGTAGACCCCTGACCTTGGTTGGCATCAGACCCTCACCAGGGATTCCAACAAATTACTGAATGCTAATGAATAAGTGTATCTACAACACCATAGCTGAATGGTTCTTAGCATGCAGTCACTGCATTGCTATGGAATACTGTCTTACCACTCCCACAAAAGGTGAGAACATGCAGCTCCTGTACATTAACAACATGTAGACTTTATGCCCCAGACCAGGTGTGCATCCCTCACTACTAGGCTGATAGCATCTACATCTCACACTGTATATACACATCCCACATGCAGCATCTGCACAGAAGACCACGGTCATAATGTTACCCTGTGCAAATACCATGTATTCACATGTGGCAGGCATCACACATGGTAACTATTGAAAGTCTCAGGTACATATGTGTATTTGGCACACACATACATCATGTGTTCATTGCCATAACCGGTGTAATCAATGTCATGCATTATTGTGAGGGACAACCCACACACATGGGCATTCTGTGTGTGCACAACACACATGGCATGTCTGTAATCAAAAGCCATACATAATTGTGATATCGTTTAGAAATGGGTATGTGCAGTGTGTTTTCCCAGTTGCCAAAAGGGATGTTTTTTTCATACACACTTACCCCCCTTCACACACACTTGCCACCTGCTGGATTCAAACCCCTATCTAACTATGTTATGACACTAGAGATGGACGCATTAGCACAGCGCGCTATTCCCATTACTGGGGAATGTTCTTTCCCCTGATATACTTGTAGGGTGCTGACATCATCAGAGTTTAGAAAGTGGAATGATCATCCTGTGGTGTGTTTTCCCAGTTGCCAAAAGGGATGTTTCTTTCATACACACTTACCCCCCTTTACACACACTCGCCACCTGCTGGATTCAAACCCCTACCTAACTATGTTATGACACTAGAGACGGACGCATTAGCGCAGCATGCTATTCGCATTACTGGGGAATGTCCTTTCCCCTGATATACTTGTAGGGTGCTGACATCATCAGAGTTTAGAAAGTGGAATGATCATCCTGTGGTGTGTTTTCCCAGTTGCCAAAAGGGATGTTTCTTTCATACACCCTTACACACACACTTGCCACCTGCTGGATTCAAACCCCTACCTAACTATGTTATGATACTAGAGACGGACACATTAGCACGGCGCGCTATTCGGATTACTGAGAGAATCCTTTTCTCCAATATACTTATAGGGTGCTGACATCATCAGAGTCTAGAAAGTGGAATGATCATCCTGTGGTGTGTTTTCCCAGTTGCCAAAAGGGATGTTTCTTTCATACACACACACACTTACCCCCCTTCACACACACTTGCCACCTGCTGGATTCAAACCCCTACCTAACTATGTTATGACACTAGAGACAGACGCATTAGCACAGCGCGCTATTCGGATTACTGAGAGAATCCTTTTCTCCAATATACTTATAGGGTGCTTACATGATCAGTGTCTAGAAAGGGGGATGAGCATCCTCTGGTGTGTTTTCACATTTGCTAGGGGTAACATTTGGACCAAGTGTGTGAGCATGCCCAGTTCAGCCTTCCTGTGGCATGTTGTGTGAAAGATGTCTCATAGGGTGCTTACATGATCAGTGTCTAGAAAGGGGGATGAGCATCCTCTGGTGTGTTTTAACATTTGCTAGGGGTAACATTTGGACCAAGTGTGTGAGCATGCCCAGTTCAGCCTTCCTGTGGCATGTTGTGTGAAAGATGTCTCATTTATCTAAGTGTGTGAGCATGCCCAGTGTGGGCTTTACATATGTTGAACTCTGCAGCCCATCACATTTGTGGATGAGTGTGACCTTCAACAAATACCTCCAGTTTATGGTTGTGTGTTCTGTGCCATGTTGTGTAGTTACTGTCCGAATGCTTTTGTGTGAACAAAACTGGGAGTATACTGTGCCTGCAGGTTTTGCATGGGATACTTTGCACACAATTGTCAACATCCGTTCATACTGACCTAACACTGTAGCACTGTCTAGTGTAGTGTTTCAGTACTTTCACTGTGGTGGTCAGTATCCTGGGCTTCAGTCCTATCACTGATTTACATTTTCATAGTGTGCACAACAGGCTGGTTAGGGTCCAGTTGTGCACATCTGCACAAAGGCAGTGCCTCTACAGACCCTGTTAATTGCTGCCCCATAAGCTTAACAAGTGTAGTCTGCAAATCTATGGAGAGGATCATAATTGAGCTCATAAACAAAGATATAGGGGACATGCAGACATTGTACCCATCCCATTTTGGCTTGGTCAGGGGCAGATCATGCCTTTTGTACTGGGTTGACATCTTCAAATTGATCACTTAGGCCATTGTTGGGGAAAGGCAGTCCATACAGCCTACCTTGGCCTTGCTAACACTTTCAACACAATACCCCACTCAGGTATTGTGGAAAACCCTAACAACTGAAATGTAAACCCATATGTCACAAGATGGGTTGCAAACTGGCTTAAGGACGGGACCCACAGGGTTAGAGTTGCTGGCACTATGTTAGACTCCAGGCTGGTCACAGGTGGTGTCACACAGGGCTCAGTCCTTGGCCACCATTGTTTGTCATGTACTTCCCAGGAGTACAGGCCAACATGGGAGGGCTTTGGATGACAATGTTAGCAGATGACTGCACACTGGGCACCATAGTGGACAGTGCATCACACACAGATATCATTCAGAAGGGACTCACAGTAACTGATAGCTGGTGCCAGGGCCATGGCCTGAAGTCAGAGTGCACAACATGTGTAGACATACCCTTCAGGAAAAGCAAGGTGACCCCAAGCTACCATATAGGTGGCAATCCTCTAAGCACAGAGGAGGTTATCATGGACCTGGGGACCCAGGTTGACATTCGCCATTCTTCTGAGACTCACATTGCTAAAGTGGCTAGGAAGACCTTCTACATTGCCCACCTGATAAGGATGGGATTCACATCCAGCTCTAGTGGGTCATTGTTCCCCTGTACTCTTCAGTTATCAGACCGGTGATCGAGTCAAATGCCCTATTGTGGCTGTATCTCACCCAACATCTGCAGCAATTGGAGACACCCTGACTGACCCCACCTAAAGGATCAAGGAACCACAACAGCTGTCATATGCTGCCAGATTGAAGACACTCACACTCTATTCACTCACATACTGTCTGCTTAGAGGTGACATGTGCCTGACATGCGAGGCCATGTCCAAACAGGGATTAATGGACATGCTCCACCTCAGACTCAGAAGATCCACCTGAACCACTAGTGCAGGTGACTGACACCTTAGCAGGGATGTATGTTGGACATGTTGGAGGGATGGAGTTATCACTCGAGACTCCCTATGCTGTGGAATACAATCCTGGTCCATTTGAGGCAGAGCACCTTGCTGGCTGTGTTCAAGAGGTATCTTGACCTAATGCTAGTCGGAGAATGTGTTTGTCCATCAACACATTGTGTTTAGTTTGA
Source organism: Protopterus annectens (assembly GCF_019279795.1). Lineage (NCBI taxonomy): Eukaryota > Metazoa > Chordata > Ceratodontiformes > Protopteridae > Protopterus > Protopterus annectens. The sequence continues at coordinate 1,041,502,455 of NC_056729.1, forward strand.
CATGTCATATGTCTTGTTTAGTATACTGTGCCTCTGTCTACCTGTGACATAACATTGATACCCAGGGTAAACCTCCCATCTCCCATCCACTCATTAGGATTCCTGTTGAGGGGACTCAACCAGTGTCTTTATGGACAACCTGTACTGGTAGTTTACTCATGTGTGGGGTGGCTTCTGTGTTTTGGATAATGCAGTACAGCCTGTCCTATATATGTCAGTGCTGGGGTTCAGGTCCCTCATGTGCATAGCTCCCTGCCATTCAGATTGTACAAGGTGCAGCATGTGCATTGATTCCAGCTTGGACATGGCTTTCTACATCAGGCACAGCTTGCATCTGGGTGGACAGCATGGCAGTGTGTGGAGCTGCACTCTGTTTAATCAGACTACACATTACATGTGTTCCAGCTCTGTCATACTCCTGGTGAGGTACTGTTGTGGACTTTACAGGTGCTGGATGTGTGTGCATGAGGTACACCCCACAGGGGCTGTTGTGGTCATTTCTAATGCTGATGAAAGATAACTGCAGAACCACAATGACCTCCCCTTAGCTAGATGTCAGACAGCATGGACCATACAATCACAATGAAAACAGGACCCTCTCCACAAAGGGAAAGTGTCCTGTCTGGTGGACCCCAGCCATAAACAAACTGTATGAGAGATGAGGGTTACTAATGCAAGACAGAGCTACATCTCCAAAAGGGAAGACAGCTGTGATCAGCACTAGTAGAAAGCTACATTATCTCATAAAGACTTGCAAGGTCAACTTGGGGACATAAATCACCAAAGACAATGAAGGTAACCACACTGCTTTCTTCAGTTATGTCAGACACCTGGTTGTGAACCCTCGGATATGCTCAGAGTTGGTACACAACAACATATATTCCAGTGACCTGACAGATATTGGCAACATTCCGCGGACAGCTTCAGTGCGATGTACCCTCCCTCACCCCCAAAACAAGATAGTTATCACTGCTGTATGTAACCTCACTGTCATCTTGGATGTCCATGTGAGAGCCACACTCAGCAAAGACAAGTACACAGCATCCATGGGACCTGCTGGTATCTCCGGTTGCATGCTATGTGAACTCCAGAAGGGCTGGACCCATATATACAACTGCTAGTTAACCTTAGTCTTGCTACAGGATATGTACCTGAACACTGGCATACGGCAACAGTGGTCCCACTCCACAAGGGAGATGCCTCCACAGACCATGGCAACTACCACCACACAGGCTTAACCAGCCTTGTCTGCAAAGATATGGGAGGAGTCATGGAGCTCTTACACAGACACATTACTGACCTACAGACCCTTGTTCCCACCTAGTTCAGCTTTGTACAGGGCAGATCCTGCCTTTGCACCTTTGCACCCGTAAAGTACCTACCATGAAGATCAGGGTTCTTCAACACATGTCATATGCTTCCGGAATAGAGGAAGTCCAGCTTTGTTCAGTGTCATACCGCATACTTACAGGTGACCTATGCCTGACATACAAGACCATGTCCAATCAGGATTTGGTAGACATGCTCCACTGCAAGCAATCCAAATCCACCAGAGCCATGAAAGCTGAGTATTTGAACCTCAGCACATACATGTATAGGACATGCTGGAGGGACAGAGCCATAACTCAGAGGCATCTCACACTCTAGCAGAGTATCCCAGTTCATGTTTGACAGAGTCCCTCACTGACTCTCTTCAGGAGACATCTGGACAACTGCATATGAGACGGAGGCACAGACTAGACAGAGACACAGTCATGTTATTCAATGACGTAAGGGGGTCATAATGTGTCACTACTAAGTCAGAGGCACAATATTCAGAATCTATTCTGTACACTTATTACCACTATAAGGGGTGGCAATAGCCACATCACTATGGCTAGGCTTATACATGCACTAGGGCAGATAGCCTAGTAGTACACTATGACACTATGAAACACCAGTGTATGTGTAGCTATTGTCAATCAAACAGTATGATGTGGCTTGCGGGTCTTGATATCTCCCTGTATTCCAACATTGTTTTGTCTATTCCTTCTAGCATGTCTAGGGATCAGTTGCTAGTGTCCTCTCCTGCTCAGCTGGTGAACCTGGGAATATTGAGGCACTGTTACAGTTGCCTCATGTACACTGACAACCCTCTCCTTCTGCCATAAAACACACATACATGTGAGAGATGCAACTATATAGCCAAAGTGGAGGCTGAGCTCTCTCAGCATAGGACTAGCAAGACTGGAGAGAGGGTGAAGGTAACCACACACACATCTTTAATCCAGTCTCACATGGCACTGTCACAACTTAAGATCATACACATAGACACACAGAGACACTCTCGGAGGCTCTGATCAGAGGTCTACCAGAATGGCGGTGGCCACCACAGCAGACACTCACACAACTGCCTCCACAGGGCACAGCACATGCAACACATTGACCACAGAGTCGGTGTGCCAAACAGTCACAGCCCTTAAGGCCAAACACAATGCCAGACACACTTGTCATAGGTGACTCCATAGTCAGACACACTGATGTCCCACTCACCAGATCAGGTACAGAGGAGGTCACAGTAAGCTGCCTATCGGGTACTGGAATCCACCACATAATGCAAGCACTCAGGTCACTAAACTGCAAGTACAGGTCTGACCCAGTCATAATCCATGCTGGTGTGAACGACCTGAGATGTACCTCCCTGACTACATGGAAAGAGACATAGAGGATCCCTCTGATTATGTAGGCCAGGCAGGTATGACCCTGACCTTCGGCAGTATCCTACCTTCACCAAGTATGATGCCACATAAACAGAGACAAGATGATCAGCTGCAGTATTTTGCTTAGACTATGGTGTCATTCTAAGGGGTCCAATGTCTGTCTGCCTGGGATGAGATGCTGGACAGGCCATGGTGATTTGCAAGGGACGGCTTGCACCTGTCACCCCTGGGCTTCCGGATTTGAGATGATGCTCTTGCCACCCCCATTGTGCCTTTTTTATGCAAGATTCAGATTCTACACCTACCACCGTAGAACACAGTAAAGGAAAGACACTAAGGCTAATGCTGCTCAATGCCCAAGGTCTCTACCTCAAGCTGCACACACTCTATGCCCTTCTCAGTATGTAGCACATTGATGTCTGTGCTGTGCCTGAAACCTGGTTCACAGTTTCTGACAGCACCCCGGCACTATCGGGTGTTACCTCATCTCATGCATTCCGCACCAGCATCCCGACAACACCAAGAAGGATGGTGGGTGTCCATATTCATCAAGGACACCCTCACCTCATGGTTGGTGGCAACACACGATGCATCGGAGACCATCCAGGTGCCAGTGACCGTAGGCAAGACTGCTCTGCAGTTTGTAGCATGTTACATGCCACCCGCTCAAACTCAGGTACCTCACACAGCTATCCTGCAAACACTGAAGGGGATAAATGTATCTCCAAACACCATCCTACTGGGTGATTCCAACTATCCACATATAGACTGGGATCACTAATCATGCCACAACACTCTAACACAAAGGTTCCAAGAGTTCATACACTGAAATGCCATGGAACAACTGGTCCCAATCCCCTCAAGTGGAGGCAACTTACTAGAACACATCATCACAAACATGGGGTCACACTCTTCAACACCAGACGATACCCATCATTGGTGAGATCAGATCATGGACTACTCTCAGTGGGAGTCCACATCCCATCCACACCCCAGATGGGAAAAGAAACGGTGAAGACCTTGTCAAATGCCGACTTCACATTTCTGAGCACTGGTGTGGTCTCTTTCAAGGCCCCCAGGCCAGCGGACACCATTACCCAAGCCACTGTATCACTTAGATATGCCTTCTACCAGCACCTCCAGGACTGCATGGTTCAGGCAATCCCAAATAATAATGACTCTTTGTACCACAGGCAAGCATCCAGTCTGGTGGACCCTAGCCATAAACAAGCTGTACAACACAAGGAAGGAGCTACTACAAGATAGAGTGTAATCCGTAGGGGAAGACAGCCCTGCTCATTGTGAGTAAAACACTGGGTTCCCCGATACAATCATCCGAGGCATGTTTAGAGAGTAAACCCACTCAGGACTCCAGGGACAATCATGAGGCCTTTTTACCTATGTTTGAAACCTGGGAGGAAACTCCCAGATATGCTCAGACTTAGTTCAGAATGATGTTGATATCACTGCACCTACAGACATTGGCAACATACTGGCTGACAGGTTCAGTGCAGATTTCTCCCCTCCCCAACTGGGGGTATGTACACCAGAGGATTGTAGCCCAAACATCTCCACTGCTGGGGTGGGAACTGCTCAATCCAAGGCAGAAAACACTTTATCCATGGGACCAGATGGTGTCCCCAGTTGTGTGCTCCATGAACTCAATGAGTAATTACACCCGCAGTTAGGGCAGATGTTTAATCTTAGCCTCACCTCAGGATATGTTCCCAAGGAGTGGCATACAGCAATGGTGGACCAACTTCACAAGGGGGTGCCTCCACCAACCCCAGAAACTACCATCCCATCACCTTGACAAGCCTGTTCTGCTAGGCTATGGAGAGGATCATAATGGGAATTCTAAATGAAGACATAGGGGACTTGCAGACATTGGGTCCAATCCAGTTTGGCTTTGTCAAGGGCAGATCATGCCTTTTAAACTTGGTTGACTTTTTAAAAACACTCACCCAGGCCATTGACGTGGGCAAGGCAGTCCACACAGCCTACCTTGACCTGGCAAAGGCTTTCGACAATACCCCACTCAGGTATCATTGAAAACATCACCAGCTTAATTGTGAACCCATACATCACAGCATGGGTTGCAAACTGGCTAAGTGACGGAACACACAGGGTCAAAGTTGCTGGTGCCAGTTCACACTCCAGAGCTGTCACAAGTGGTGTCCCACAGGGCTCAGTCCTGGGCCCACATTTGTTCAGTATCTACTTTTCAGAAGTACGAGCAAGCACAGGAGGATTATGGCTGACAAAGTTTGAAGATGACTGCAAACTGGGAAGCATAGTTGGAAACCCATCTGACACAGACATCCTTCAGAAGGGTCTCATAGAGACGGCTAACTGGTGCCACAGCCATGGCCTTGCATTACACACTAAACAATGCATAGCCATACCCTTCAGGAAGAACAAGGTTACCACTACTTCCCATCTAGGTGGCAATCCTCTAAGCACAATGTACGCTATCAGGGACCTGGGCACCCAGATTGACAGTGACCTTTGTTTGACACTCACATTGCCAGGGTAGTTTGGAAGGCCTTCTACATTGGCCACCTCATCATGCAGTGATTCACATCTAGATCAAGGGAGGTCATTGTTCCCTGTACTCATCACTCATCAGACCAATGATTGCATACAATGCCCCATTCAGATTGGATGGGCCCACATATTCCTCGACAGGAGGTGAAAGGGTCTCAAACATATTTCTTATGCTGCCCGACTGAAGGAATTCCAGCTGTATTCAGTCGCCACTGTCTGCTCAGAGGTGACCTGTGCCTGACATACAAGGCTATGTCCAACCCAGGATTAATGAACATGCTTCACCTCAAGACCTCTACATCCATCAGAACTACAAGGGCAGGAGACCTAAACCTCAACACAGATATTAATAGGATGTGCTGAAGGGACAGATTCCTCACCCAGAGAGTCCATATGCTGTGGAACAACATCCTGGTACATGTGAGGCTGAGCACCTCACTGGCTTTGTTCAAGTGAGATCGTGACCAATGGATGGGAGATTGCAGGTATACCCCAGGGATAACCTCAGTATCACTGCTTGACAGAGGCACAGCAAAATAATGGGCATATTATCCATCAACTTGCAGGTGGCAGAAGCCACAAAACTCTCTGGGCTAGGCTTATTAATGCCCTAGGGCAGATAGCCTAGTATGAACCTATGGACCTATGGACATAGGCCTGGGGCAGTTCCTGCTATTAGGACAGTGGTCTGCAGCAAGCTATATAGTAGTAGTCGGTTTTAGCCATTGGTTTTTGACCATGGCTATTCCATGTTGCTTCTTGTTGTGGTACAAACATGGGTGTGTGGTTATCCATGCTATTTATTGCTAGTCACCCTCATTTTGTATCTTGTTCCATGTTTTTGCACATGTACATCACTGTATGACGTGCAGCTGTTTCCGCAGGGTCATATGCGTGGATATGGATGTTAGTTGGGGTCCTCAGGTGTGCATATTGTACATGTTATTACATTACTTAACACATGGCATTCATGCCTCAGGTGGTGCTGCAGGGCCACCTCTGTCGGATACACATACTACACTCCTTGTACGTTTGGAAGCAGGTTGTGTCATGTTAGGCATCCCTGTTACTGTATGAGTGAGTCAGAGCAGGTATCAGTCCCAGTGTTCCTACTGACCAAGCATATGTGCTATGCTGCCTCTTTGCCAAGGCCAGGTCATACTGGACACGCCTCCTTCTGCTAACGAGTGCAGACCTGGTTTAGTGCTTAAAAGTGCCTTTATGGCACTTTGATTGACAGGTCTTGTACTCATTTTGAAAGTCTGGAGACAAAAATAAATTCCCACTGCCAGTCTCGAACCCAGGACCTTGGTAACATTAGTCTGTATGACCTACCACTAAGCCATGACAGCCATACAAAATCACTCTGCTAAAATAAATATAACAGTCAATAGTAGGAATTAGTATAAAGGCAATATAGGAGATGTACCATCCAAAGCATGTGAGGTAAAGTTTTAATGGCCAAATCACTGGATTCCCATACTAACCTTCACACTCACAGAACACTGTCAACAGCATACCAGCATGGTCCACGCCCTACAATCTGAAAGGGCAACGCCTATCTCACATACCTTTTATAGCAGTGTCCTGAAATCACAGTGAGACATGCAATCAACACACACCTGGCTGCATGCAATTAGCAAATGCTGCCTTACAATTGGTGCAGGGCCATCACATGGACCTATGCAGATACCTACAAAAGTATTCAGTACCCACACTCCACTCATGCAATACAGTCATTGCACAAACCTAATGAGAAAGAGAGAGAGAGAGAGACAGAGAGAGAAGAGAAAATATACAGACAGCCAGCAGCAAAACCATGAGTAGCAAACAGCAAGCAGCAAGCAAGCACCACTGACACAGCAACAGCTGCCACAAACACAGGTAATGCAAAGTAGCAGGTTAATACTGTGTTTACTGTGACACCTCCAAATGTATCATAGTTCACTATCTATAGCTCTGTCCATGAGATAGGTTTTGTGTGCATAGTCCTGAAATATATACATATGTAATATTGCTGTACATGTTGCCCATACGTGAAACTTCCGTAGCTTAGAACAGAAGGCCAGTTGTGCATATGATGCAGTAGATACCAGGGTCAGTAGAGGTTACTCCTCATTGGTGTGGGACCACTGTGTCTGTATGGCACTCTTCAGGTACACATCCTGTAGTATGGCCAGGGAGTAGTATTAGTCTGTAATGTGGTGCCATGTCCTCCAGGGGTGAATGTAGCACACATCCAGGGATACCATTCTGTAACAGTGATGCTATGTGTCCTGCAATGTTGAGGGTGGCCCTCACCTGGACATGTGAGAGGATAGGGAGGTTACAGTCATCTGTGATAACTAATTCCACTTGTGTAGGAGAATGGGGTGTGATATCTGCACCTAAGCTGTCTGCAACAATATTGCCAATATCTCAAACATGTTTTCCATACGGAAATGCACACACAGTAACATCCCACATCCACACACTTGCCACATTCAGGCTTCAAAACACTATCTAGGTATATTCTGGTACATCTGCATGTTACAGTAGCATGTAGCACTATACTGAGTAGTGGCAGTTGTCTGTTGCCATGTTGTTTGGATAGAGTAAAAGGAGCATTTGTTTATCCTACTTTGTTTTGTGGACATTAGTTGAAGTGTAACCTTACATGCATCATTGGTACCAACACCTTCTGTGTTGTTGTTCTGTTTGTACAGGGTGCTGTCAACATCACTGTTTGTTAAGGGAAATGTGCACCCTGCAGTGCATAGCCCCATTTGGCAAAAGAGACATCCCACCCCACCATTGTGCACACACACCAACCCCACCCACAGTAAAAAACGATACTTTCCATTTGCAAGATCCAAACCCCTACCTAGATGTGTTATGACTCTAAAGGCAGACACATTAGCAGAGTGTGCTATTTGCATTAGTAGGAGCAATCTTTTCCAATGCTGTACTTAGAGGGTGCTGACATCATCTGTGTTTACGAAGAGGGATGTGCACCCTGTAGTGTGTTCTCCCAGTTGGCAAAAGGCACTTTCCCTCCACAGCGTTATGCACACACACAAACCCCACTCATACTAACACACATACATTCCCTTTGCAGGATTCAAACCCCTACCTAACTATGTTATGACACTAGAGACGGACGATTAGCAGAGCGCTATTCGCATTACTGGGAGATTTCATTTCAGTTGATCTACTTATAGGGTGCTGACATCATCAGTGTTTAGAAAGTGGAATGAGCTCCCTGTGGTGTGTTTCCACAGTTGCCAAAAGGGATGTTCTTCTCATACACACACTTACCCCCATTCACACACACACATGCCACTTGCTGGATTCAAACCCCTACCTAACTATGTTATGACACTAGAGACGGACGATTAGCAGAGCCGCTATTCGCATTACTGGGAGATTTCATTTCAGTTGATCTACTTATAGGGTGCTGACATCATCAGTGTTTAGAAAGTGGAATGAGCTCCCTGTGGTGTGTTTCCACAGTTGCCAAAAGGGATGTTCTTCTCATACACACACTTACCCCCATTCACACACACACATGCCACTTGCTGGATTCAAACCCCTACCTAACTATGTTATGACACTAGAGACGGACGATTAGCAGAGTGCGCTATTCGCATTACTGGGAGATTTCATTTCAGTTGATCTACTTATAGGGTGCTGACATCATCAGTGTTTAGAAAGTGGAATGAGCTCCCTGTGGTGTGTTTCCACAGTTGCCAAAAGGGATGTTCTTCTCATACACACTTATACACACACTTACCCCCATTCACACACACACATGCCACTTGCTGGATTCAAACCCCTACCTAACTATGTTATGACACTAGAGACAGACGCATTAGCAGAGCGCGCTATTCGGATTACTGGGAGGTAGCATTTCTACTGATCTACTTATAGGGTGCTGACATCTTCATTGTTTGGAATGGGGAATGTGCATCCTGTGGTGTGTTTTCACAGTTGTTAAGAGGAACATTTGAACTAAGTGTGTGAGCATGCCCAGTTCAGCCTTCCCATGGCATGTTGTGTGAATGATGTCTCATTTATCAAAGTGTGTGAGCATGCCCAGTGTGAGCTTTCCATATGTTGAACTATGCAGCCCATCACAGTTGTGGATGAGTGTGAACTCCAAAAATAACTCCTGTTTAAGGTTGTGTGTTCTGTGACATGTTGTGTAGTTACTGTCCAGATGCTTCCTGTGAACACAACAGGGATTATACTGTGCCTGCAGGTTTTGCATGGGATACTTTGCATACAATTGTTAACATCCATTCCTACTGACCTAGCACTGTAGTACTGTATAGTGTAGTGGTTCAGTACTTTCACTGTGGTGGACAGTATCCTGGGCTTTAGTCCTATCACTGATTTACATTTCCATACTGTGCACAACAGCCTCTTTAGGGTCCAGTTGTGCACGCCTGCACAAAGGCAGTGCCTCTATGGACTCTGGTAATTACTGCCCCATAAGCTTAACAAGTGTAGTCTGCAAAGCTATGGAGAGGATCATAATGGAGCTCATAAAGAAAGATATGGGGACATGCAGACATTGTACCTGTCCCAGTTTGTGTTGATCAAGGGCAAGTCATGCCTTTTGTACTTGGTTGACATTATCAAAACAGTAACTAAGGCCATTGATGAGGGAAAGGCAGTCCATAGAGCCTACCTTGCCCTTGAAAACACTTTCAACGCAATACCCCACTCAGGTATTGTAGGAAACCCTACCAACAGAAATGTACACCCATATGTCACAAGATCAGGTTGCAAACTGTCTGACGGACAGGACCCACAGGGTTAGAGTTGCTGGCACTATGTCAGACACCAGGCCAGTCACATGTGGTCTCACACAGGGCTCAGTCCTTGGCCCCTATTGTTTGTTATCTACTTCTCAGAAGTACAGGCCAACATGGGAGGACTTTGGCTGACAAAGTTTGCAGATGACTGCACACTGGGTGCCATAGTGGACAGTGCATCAGACACGGATATCCTTCAGAAGGGACTCACGGACACTGATAGCTGGTGCCAGAGCCATGGCCTGAAGTCAACTTGCAAAACATGTGTAGTCATACCCTTCAGGGAAAGCAAGGTAACCCCAAGCTACCATATAGGTGGCAATCCTCTAAGCACAGAGGAGGTTATCATGGACCTGGGGACCCAGGTTGACAGTCACTGTTCTGATGACACTCACATTGCTAAAGTGGCTAGTAGGACCTTCTACATTGTCCACATGATCAGGAAGGGATCCACATCCAGATCTAGTGGGTCATTGTTCCCCTGTACTCTTCACTTATCGGACCGGTGATCTGGTACACTGCCTTATCTGGATGTATCTCACCTGACATCTGCAGCAAGTGGAGAGACCCTGAATGTCCCCAACAAAGGATAAAGGGTCTCCAACATCTGTCATATGCTGCCAGATTGAAGACACTACAGCTCTATTCAGTCACATACTGTCTGCTTACAGGTGACATGTGCATGACATGCAAGCATGTCCAACCAGGGATTAATGGACATGCTCCACCTCAAAATCGTCAGATCCACCTGAACCACTAGTGCAAGTGACTTACACCATAGCAGGGATGTACATTGGACATGTTGGAGGGTGGATTTATCACCGGAGACTCCTATGCTGTGGAATACAATCACGGTCCATGTGAGTCACAGCACCTTGCTGGCTCTGTTCAAGAGGTATCCTGACCTGTGGATGGGAAATCATAGGTTTACCCGGGATCGCCACTGTGTCACTGCTGGAGACAGGCACGCCAAACTAATGGGCACAGTACTGTTTCCATATAAGGGGTGGCGACGCAACCAGACTCTGGGCTAGGCTTAGAACTGCCTTGGGGCAGATAGCCTAGTATGAACCTATGAACCTATGAACCTATCTGACCATGTTGCATTATGTTCATATGTGAACTACTTACAACGGCCTCATCCAACATCAGTAGTGTATTCCACAACATGGGTGTACATTGGCAAACACTACCGATGTGCCCAAGGCCATTTCTAATGCTTATTGGATAGTGTGTTTGTCCATCAACACATCGTAAGTGCAGTTTGACATGACATATGTCTTGTTTTGTATACTGTGCCTCTGTCTACCTGTGACACAACATTGATACCCAGGGTATACCTACCATCTCCCATCCACTCGTTAGGATCCCTGTTGAGTAGAATCAATGAGTGACTCTATGGATAACCTGTACTGGTAGTTTACTCATGCGTGGGGGTGGCTTCTGTGTTATGGATAATGCAGTACAGCTTGTCCTATGTATGTCAGTGCTGGGGTTCAGGTCCCTCATGTGCATATCTCCCTGCCATTCACATTGTACAAGGTACGGCATGTGCATTGCTGCCAGCTTGGACATGGCTTTCTACATCAGGCACAGCTTGTGTCTGGGTGGCCAGCATGGCAGTGTGTGGAGCTGAATTCTGTTTAATCAGGCGACACATTACATGTGTTCCAGCTCTCGATACTCCTGGTGAGGTACTGTTGTGGACTTTACAGTTGCTGAATGTATCTGCTGAGGTACACCCCACAGGCGCTGTTGTGGTCATTTGTAATGCTGCTGAAAGATAACTGCAAAACCACAATGACCTCCCTTAGCTAGATGTCATAACCCTCATGATTAGGTTGGTATACGGATTGTTTCTGTTAACCCTACAGCCACATTTTTGTCCAATGCAGGATATCTATCACCTTGTGTCCCCCATTCTGGCATTACATGTTAGGTATGTCATGGGTCGACACCTATGTGGGAATTGGTGGTCACTTACTGGATATCCACAGAGGCTGACTATACTGTTTTCACCATTTAACATGCTGACATGGCTATGGCACCAGTTGTCTGTTTCTATGTGGCCCTTTTATTGGATGCTTGTGTCAGCTGGTGTATCGGATATGTCAGGCGGCTTGTTGTCCTCTACAAACATGTTCCAGCACAGTCCTTACTTGTTGGCCTGTACCTATGGGGCATATATACCAGATGGTGAAGGTCCCAGGACCAAGCTTTGTGGGATGCCTGTTATATGTGGTTTGTAGTCTGACATGGCTGCTGCATGTCTGACCATGTCAGTTCTGTCGTTGGTCTGGTTTGCAACCCTCTCATGACATTGGGGTGTATATATCAGCTGGTGAGCAAATCTATACGGAACACATAGGGTATTGTACAGAAGGCTTTGCAAGGTCCAGCTACACTGTGTGGACCACATTGCCCTCATCACTGACTTCAAGTACTGTTTCAACTGAGTCACACATGTTTAGGGGTGGGGTCTGCACTTTGTAAACCCACACTGGGTAGGGTCGGGTGTCAATAGATCCACAATATCATTATGTCTGTGGTACATGCTGGTCCTTTCCATAGCTGTGCAGACCAAACCTCTCATGATTCTGTGGTGGTTGTTTTACTATCCATTCAGGAGACACCTTTGTTGAGAACACCCACTGTTGTTGTACACTGCTCTTTGGGTGCACTTGTGGTAAGGGTGACATAATGTCAGGGAGGCGGCAGTCTGCTGGGGAAGGTATTTGGCATTATGGGGGTTTGCACTGCACATGTCAGGATGTATGTTGGCCATACCTGTGTGTGTCTGGTATGTTGTTTGTAATATCTGTGTGATCCGGAGCATATCCAGGAATCAACAACATGCTTACTACCATCATTTGCAACAGCCTTGGGGTTATCTGTAGTGTCCTGTACAATCTGTATCATAATGGGTTCATACTAGGCTACCCCCCTAGGGCATCTGTAAGCCTGCATGTCCATTTTGTTTGATGGATTCTGGGGAATTGTCTACACCTGTGTCAGTGCTAGTATGATACCAGGGTATAGTGACAAACAGCTCAGAAGCTGACTTCACACTTCTTCGGACTGAGATGGTATCCATTAAGCCCACTGGGCCAGTGGAAACCACAACACACAATGGTGACTCCTGCACAGACACTTTCTACGGACATCTCCGAGTAAGCATGGACCATGCAATCACAAATGAGAATGAGACCCTCACCACCAAGGGAAAGTGGCCTGTCTGGTGGACCCCAGCCATAAACGAACTGTATAACAGATGAAGGATACTAATGCAAGACAGAGCTACATCTCCAGAATGTAAGGCAGCTGTGATCAGCAGTAGTAGAAAGCTACATTCTCACATAAAGACACCCAAGTTCAACTTGGGGACATAAATCACCACAGACGATGAAGGTAACCACACTGCTTTCTTCAGTTATGTCTGACGCCTGGGTGGGAACCCTCATATATGCTCAGATTTGGTACACAACAACTTATATTCCAGGGACCTGACAGATATTAGTGACACCCTGGCAGACCAGTTCAGTGCAATGTACCCTCCCTCACCCCCAAAACATGATAGTTATCACAGCTGTATGTAACCTCACTGTCATCCTGGATGTCCATGTGAGAGCCGCAGTCAGCAAAGACGAGTACACAGCATCAATGGGACCTGATGGTATCCCCAGTTGCATGCTATGTGAACTACAGATGGAGCTAAACCTGTATATGCAGATGCTATTTAACCTTAGCCTTGCTACAGGATCTGTACCTGAACACTGGCGTACGGCAACAGTGGTCCCACTCCACAAAGGAGATGCCTCCACAGACCCTGGCAGCTACCACCACACAAGCTTAAACAGCCTTGTCTGCAAAGCTTTGTGAAGGGTCATTATGGAGCTTCCACACAGAGACATTGGTGTCCTACAGACCCTTGATCCCACCCAATTCAGCTTTGTACAGGGCAGATCCTGCATTTTGCACCAAGTTGACTACTTTGAAACTGTCAGTAGAGCCGCTGATGAGGGCTACACAGTACACACAACCTACCTGCGCTTGGCTAAGGCCTTTGACACAATACCCCACTCAGGCATCATAGACAAGCTCAACAGCTGAAATATAACACCATATGTCACAGCATAGGTTGCAAAATGGCTCAGAAACAGAACCCATAATGTCAACATTGCAGGTGCCTTGTCAGGTTCAAAGCCAGTCACAAGTGGTGTCCCACAAGGTTGTGTCCTGGGACCTCTCTTATTTGGTATTTACTTTTCAGATGTGAAAGCAAACATAGGAGGGTTGTGGCCGACAAAGTTTACAGATGACTGCAACCTGGGCACCATAGTGAATACATCAGCCAGCACACACATCCTACAGACTGCCGTCACACAGACAGATAGCTGGTGCTGGACTCATGGCCTGAAACTGACTGCAACTGATGTGTAGCCATCCCTTTGGGAGGAACACAGTACCCACAGATCTGTACATAGACAGCAACCCAATGAGTACAGGTAACAAATCAGACAGCTGGGGACACATGTAGATAGTGACATCTCATTTGACACCCATGTTGCCAAAGTTGTTTGACAGACTTTCTATCTTGGCCACCTTATCATGGAGGGTATTCCATCCAGACCATAGGAGGTCATTGTACCACTATACTTCTCCCTTATCAGGCCCATGCTTGAATACAACGCCCCATTTGGTATGTACCTCAACCAGCACTTGCAGCAGCTGTAGAGACCCCACAAGTACCTTACCATGAAGATCAGGGATCTACAACACATGTCATATACTTCAAGAATAACTAAAACAAGCTTTTTCAGTGTCATAGCACATCCGCACAGGTGACCTATGCCTGACATACAAGACCATGTCCAATCAGGATTTGGTAGACATGCTCCACTGCAAGCAATCCACATCCACCAGAAACATGGGAGCTAAAGATTTGAACCTCAGCACATACATGTATAGGACATGCTGAAGGGACAGAGTCATAACTCAGAGGCATCTCAAACTCTAGCAGAGTATCCCAGTTCATGTTAGACAGAGTACCTCACTGACTCTCTTCAAGAGACATCTGGACAGCTGCATGTGGACAGGGGCACAGACTAGACAGAGGCATAGTCACATTATTCAATTATGTAAGGTGGTCATAATGTGTCACTACTAAGTCAGAGGCACAATATTTCGTATCTATGCAGTACACATATTACCACTATGAGGGGTGGCAATAGCAATATTCATCAAGGACACCCTCACCTCATGGTTGGTGGCAACACACGATGCATTGGACACCATCCGGTGCAATTAACCATAGGCAAGACTGCTCTGCAGTTTGTAGCATGTTACAGGCCATCCTCTGAAACTCAGGTACCTCACAGAGCTTTCATGAAAACAGTGGCGGGATACATGTACCTGCAAACACCATCACACTGGGTGATCCCAACTATCCAAATATAGACTGGGAT
The DNA here is from genome assembly GCF_019279795.1 of Protopterus annectens. Classification (NCBI taxonomy): domain Eukaryota; kingdom Metazoa; phylum Chordata; order Ceratodontiformes; family Protopteridae; genus Protopterus; species Protopterus annectens. The sequence goes on from NC_056729.1 coordinate 1,041,517,965, forward strand.
CAGTACTACAGCCCCAACACTCTAGCCCACAGGTTCCTAGAGTTCATACACTCACATGCCATGGAAGAACTAGTCACCATCCCCACAAGAGGAGACAACATAGTAGATCTCATCATCACAAACATGGGCTCACAATGTTCAACACCAGAGGTATACCCATCATTGGTGAGATCAGATCATAACCTACTCTCAGTGGAAGTCCACATCCCACCCCCACCCCAGATAGAAAAGACCACAGTGCAGAACTTCTCAGAAGCCGACTACACACTTCTAATGACTGGTGTGGTCTCTTTCAAAGCCCCCAAGCCAGCAGACACCATTACCCAAGCCACTGTATCACTTACAACTGCCTTCTACCAGCACCTTCAGGACTGCATGGATGAGGCAATCCCAAACAAAACACAGACTCGTTGTACCAGAGGCAAGCGTCCAGTGTGGTGGACCTCAGCCATAAACAAGCACTACAACACAAGGAAGGAGGTACTACAAGATAGAGCGATATCCGTGGAAGGGTAGACACCCCTGCTCAATATAGGTGAAACACTGAGTTCCCCATGAAATCATCCAAGGCGAATATTGGGAGTAAACCCACTAAGGACTCACGGGACAACCATGAGGCCTTTTATACATATCGTTACACACCTGGGAGGAAACTCCCAGATATGCTCAGAATAGGCTCAGAATGCTGTAAATATCACTGAACCTACAGACATTGCCAACATACTGGCTGACAGGTTCAGTGCAGATTTCTCCCAACCCTCCACCACAACTGGAGAGATATGTATGAAAGAGGATTGTAGCCCCCCAAACATCTCAAATGCTCAGGTGGGAACTGCTCTATCCAAGGGAAAGAACGCAGCATCCATGGGACCAGATGGTGTCCCTGGTTTTGTGCTCCATGAACTCACTCAAGAATTAAACCCGCAGTCAGGGCAGCTGTTTGATCTTAGCCTCAACTCAGGATATGTTCCCAAGGAGTGGCATATGTCAATGGTGGACCCACTTCACATGGGGGTGCCTCCACCAACCACGGAAACTACCATCCCATCAGCTTGACAAGCAGGGTCTGCTAAGCTATGGAGAAGATCATAATGGAAGTCATAGATGAGGACATAGGGACTTGCAGACATTAGATCCAACCCAGTTAGGCTTTGTCGAGGGCAGATCATGCCTTTTAAACTTGGTTGACTGTTTCATAACAGACACCAAGGCCATTGACAAGGGCAAGGCACTCCACACAGCCTACCTTGACCTGGCAAAGGCTTTCAACACAATACCCCACTCGGGTATCATTGAAAACATCACCAGCTTAAATGTGAACCCATACATCACAAGATGGGTTGCAAACTGGCTACGTGACAGAACAGACAGGTTCAGACTTGCTGGTGCCATGTCACACTCCACAACTGTCACAAGTGGTGTCCCACAGGGCTCAGTCCTGGGCCCACTATTGCTCAGCATCTACTTTTCAGAAGTACAAGCAAACACAGCAGGATTATGGCTGACAAAGTTTGAAGATGACTGCAAACTGGGAACCATAGTTGGACACCCATCTGACACAGACATCCTTCAGAAGGGTGTCATAGACACGGATAACTGGTGCCAGAGCCATGGCCTTACATTAAACACTAAACAATGCATAGCCATACCCTTTGGGAAGAACAAGGTTACCACTAGTTCCCATGTAGGTGGCAATCCTCTAAGCACACAGGAGGTTATCAGGGACCTGGGCACCCAGGTTGACAGTAACCTTTGTTTGACACTCACGCTGCCAGGGTAGTTAGGTAGAACTTCTACATTGCCCACCTCATCATGCAGGGATTCACATCTAGATCCAGGGAGGTCATTGTTCCCTGTACTCTTCACTCATCGGACCATTGATTGAGTGCAATGCCCCATTCAGCATGTATATGACCCGACACCTATGGCAATTGGATGGGCCCACAAATTCCTCGACAGGAGGAGAAAGGGTCTCAAACATATTTCTTATGCTGCCCGACTGAAGGAATTCCAGCTTGATTCCGTGACTTACCGCCTGCTCAGAGGTGACCTGTGCCTGACATCCAAGGCCATGTCCAAACCTGAGTTAATGTACACGCTTCACCTCAAGACCTCTACATCCATCAGAACTACAGTGGCAGGAGATTTAAACCTCAACACAGATATTAATAGGATGTGCTGGAGGGACAGATTCTTCAACCAGAGAGTCCCTATGCTGTGGAACAACATCCTGGTACATGTGAGGCTGAGTACCTCACTGGCTTTGTTCAAGTGAGATCTTAATCAATGGATGGGAGATTGCAGGTATGCCCCAGGGATAACCTCAGTATCACTGCTTGTCAGAGGCACAGCAATATAATGGGCAAATTATCCGTCAGAGTGAAGGCGGCAGACTCCACGGAACTCTGGTCTAGGCTTATAAATGCCCTAGGGCAGATAGCCTAGTATGAACCTGTGAACCTGTGAACATAGGCCTGGGGCAGTTCCTGCTATTAGGACAGTGGTCTGCAGCAAGCTATATAGTAGTAGTCAGTTTTAGCCATTGGTGTTTGACCATGGCTAATGCATGTTGCTTCTTGTTGTGGTAACAACAGGGGTGTGTGGTTATCCATGCCATTTATTGGTAGTCACCCTCATTTTGTATCTTGTTCCATGTTTTTGCACATGTACATCACTGTATGAGGTGTGACCCTGGTAGTGTCAGGGTGCTGATGTGCGCTTTGACCCTGTTTTCTATTACAGCACTGATATGTGCATTCCCTATACTGTGTGCATTTACACTGCACACATCTTGCTGTTTATACCTTTGGCATTGGGTAGCATTACATCTAGGTTCCTATCCCTTGTGATAGCTATGAGGTGGGTTTGTGTTTTTGTGGTTTATGATTGGTGAGGGTGGATGTTAGTCATGGTCCTCAGGTGTGCATATGATACATGGTGTTACATTACTTAACACATGGCATTCATGCCTCGGGTGGTGCTGCAGGGCTGCCTCTGTCGGATGCACATACTACACTCCCTGTACGTTTGGAAGCAGGTTGTGTCATGTTAGGCATCCCTGTTACTGTATGAGTGAGTCAGAGCAGGTATCAGTCCCAGTGTTCCTACTGACCAAGCATATGTGCTATGCGTTGCCTCTTTGCCAAGGCCAGGGCATACTGGGCATGCCTCCTTCTGCCTACTGGGACAAGGTCAGGTTGTTCCTCCTCCAAGTCACCCCCTGCCTGTGGTGGCCTTGGCAATGGTGGGGGGATGTTTGGCCCAGCCCTGTGCTGGTCCTGCTGCAGCTGTTTCCGCAGGATCATATTATGTAGCATAGCACATATCATGATCATTTGGGTACATGTAGTTGGTGTGTACTGCAAAGCTCCACCAGACGTGTCCAGACACCGGAACTGTGACTTGAGCAGCCCAAACACACGCTCTATGATATTACGTGTTTGTGCGTGTGCCTCATTATGGCGTTCCTGTTCGGGTGTCTGTGCATTTCTGATGGGTGTCATCAGCCACGGCTCAAGTGCATAACCAGCATCCTCCACTAGGTGTCCGTGTGGGAAGTCCCCATTGGCAAATGATTGGTACAGCTGCGTCAGATGCCAGATGTGGGAATCGTGGTAGCTCCCAGGGCAGCCAGCACACACATTCATTATTATGACCTGGGCATCACACATGACCTGGCAGTTGATGGAGGGGTATCCCTTGCGGTTAATGTAGAGTCTACCCCGCTCACCGGCTGGTGCCTTGATGCGTATGTGCGTGCAGTCTATTGCACCCAGCACCTCAGGGTATCCCGCTATTTGCTGGAAGAGACGATATTGCTGGCCACAACCTCACGGTCATTAGGGACATATATATGATCACTGACATGTGGTGACATGGCATCCAGGAACTGGTGCAGTACCCTGGAGGCTGATGCCTGTGATATCCCCATCATATCGCCAGTTGGTCTCTGGAAGGTACCTGTTGCTAGTATTCTTAGGCCAACACATACCTTGGTTTCCACTGGGATGGGTTCCCCTCTGTTGGTTCTGTGTGTGAGGCGTGGCCTGCACAGCTCAACAATCTGCTGCAGGAGCTCTCTGTCCACTCTATAGCGCTCTACTATCTCCAGCTCATGTAACCCATGGTAGGTGACCCTGGGCCTGTATACTCTTCTCCTTCTCCTCACTCTGGGTTGTCTGTCAGCATCTGCATTATCACCACCCTCAGCAATTCGCCTATGTCTCATTATAACAGCTATGGCAGCCCCTAGCATTTCTGCTCTGAGTTCAGCTTTTTTTCAGTTTTCAATTCTGAGTTCAGCTTTTTTTCAGTTTTCAATTCTGATAGCTTAGTTTCTGGCAGTATCTCTTGTGAGAAACAGCCTGCACTGCTCTCTGTTGTGTTTTAAGTGCTGGGTTGGGTTTCTAGTCTGCCTGTGTAATTGCCTGCTTCTAATTGTTTCCACCAATTAACTCCAGCAGTATTCCCTGGCAGTTTCCCTGTATTTTGGTTGTTTCCTGCTTCCTCTCTGTTTCCTGAGGGGGAGCAATGTGCACACCAGCTTAAACACGCTCACAGTCACTTAAACGCGCGCACACATCCTTACACGGTGTTAGCTAGGCTGATTCATGCTAAAACACGCGCACACTGCCTTACACACGTGCACGCCCGTGCAAACCGTTGTAAACAGTTTGCAACACGCTCCCACATGTAGAACCTGCCTCACACGCTGCCAGCATGCACGTATATCAAGAAACTTTGAGTGTAGGGATAGCGTATGCCCTCAATTTCTTCACTTTCCTAGTGTTCTGTTGGGACACACCTCCCTCCCTGATGTCTGTCTGTCATCTCTTACCTTACATTGCCCTCCAATCTGGTACATTTCTTTCTATCCTTCCCCCCCATGATGTCACCTACCTCTTACTCTGTTCCTCCCCCTTCTCTAACTCTTACACTACTCAGAAAGTGCTCATTACCTATGTGGCAGTGTGATTCAGTATTGTAACCCTCATTTACATAGGATTGCCTAGTAATGCTTAGTTACATATCTTACACGGAGCTTCCCCCCTTTGACAACCACTAAACGGAGGCCATATTGTTTTTGCTCTGCAAGTCCCTCCATTGACATTTCATGTAATACATAAATCCCACAATTGTGGGCTTATAAGCTTCGGTTTTCAGTTTTAGGTAGCGCACCCGCTTGCGCTGGTGTGCGCTACAGTTAAACACATAAATCCGTGAAAAAAAAAAAAGTTATATAACTTTTTTTCATGCCAATGGCCACATATTTGGCCATTGGCATGCTTACTGTAACAAATGCACCCTTTATTTGGAGCTGACATAGCTCCGTTTTTAATTTTGCAGAAATGTACTCAGTTGTCAACTGAGTACATTTCTGCAGCTAACACGTCCGTTACACGGACTGGTTTGGGCTTCGTGGATCGCTCACATACCTCATTTGCATATCTTGGAGCTGCAAATGAGGTATTGAGCATTTCCACGCCCTCTCCGTGTAAGAGACGTGTTAGCTGTCTCTTACACGGAGATTTGGGCTGTTGCTGAATCAGGAGGCTTACACGGAGGCTTACACTACTCTTAAACTCCGTGTAAGCCTTCCTGAATCTGGCCCAAAAAAGTAACAACTCCTCAAAACAGACTCCACAGCCAATAATAAAATCAAAAACATTTATTTGAACAAAGTAAGCACATTTGCATTCACAATGAAGACTTCCTCAGACTTCAAATTATTACAAATGAGGCTAACCATTTCAAAAACTTTAAGCCAATCAAAACAAGCAATGTCATTAAATGAAATCAACTGAACATGAAAAATAAAAACAAAAATGTATATAGCTCACTGGTTCAAATTAATGTAAAATGCAACCCTATTGTTCATGTAATCAACTGCTCAAATGAAGAAGTACACAAAACACAGAGTTGTAACTGAAATAATGATCGCTAAATAGAAATACTTATACAAAATATACAAAACATTGTCAGTTCAAAGCTTCAAGCCATGGGTAACACTCATGAAAGCGCATAAAATACAAATGAATTTAACTTCCGTAAAAACATACTCACAATATAACATTGAACAAGTCCGCGCTTGGAATACATATACAAACTATATAGTAACTAAGAGAATGTAGTTATAAAGCAGTACCGGACTTGTTGCATGTGATGACAAATGCTCTTTTTGTAATCAATCTAATGAAGCTGATGATATAACTCTATATATAATGGAGACCCTGTAAGAAATACTGACTCAAAAACGGTGTCAGTATATTACCTCAACCGAGGATTACATCATGATTGTGTACAGACCCTAAAACACTTACCACAATATATCTCAATATAAGATGGTCATTCAACAGGATCTAATAAAAAATCAATGCTGACCATCAATCAGTTCGCAATAACAAAAAAAAAAAAAACACTAAGTCTGCGATGAAAAAAAATATATATATAAAAGGAGAGATATCTCCAAAAGGAGAGATATCTATTCCAGAGGATTGTAGCCCCCCAAACATCTCCAACGCCCAGGTGAGAACTGCCCTCACTAAGGCAAAAAACACAGCATCCATGGGACCGGATGGTGTCCCCGGCTGTGTGCTTCACGAACTCAACGAGGAATTAAACCCACAGTTAGGACAGCTGTTTAATCTTAGCCTCACCTCAGGATACGTACCCAAGGAGTGGCGCACGGTGACTGTGGTCCTACTTCATAAGGGCAGTGCCTCCACAGACCCTGGAAATTACCGCCCCATTAGCTTGACAAGCCTTATCTGCAAAGCCATGGAGAGGATCATAATGGAACTCATAAATAAAGACATAGGGAACTTGCAGACTTTGGATCCAACCCAGTTTGGCTTTGTCAAAGGCAGATCCTGCCTCTTAAACTTGGTTGACTTTTTCGAGACCGTCACCAAGGCCATTGATGAAGGAAAGGCAGTCCATACAGCCTACCTCGACCTGGCAAAGGCCTTCGACACAATACCCCACTCAGGTATCATCGAAAAACTCATCAGCTTGAATGTAAACCCATACATCACAAGATGGGTTGCAAACTGGCTAAGTGACAGAACCCACAGGGTCAGAGTTGCTGGAGCCATGTCAGACTCAAAGCCTGTCACAAGTGGTGTCTCACAGGGCTCAGTCCTGGGTCCACTCTTGTTCGGCATCTACTTTTCTGAAGTACAAGCAAACACAGGAGGGTTATGGCTGACAAAGTTTGCAGATGACTGCAAACTGGCGCCATAGTCAAAACACATCTGACACAGATATCCTCCAGAAGGGCCTCACAGAAACAGATAACTGATGCCAGAGCCATGGCCTGAAGTTAAACGCCAAAAATGCATAGTCATACCCTTCGGGAAAAACAAGGTTACCCCTAGCTACCAAATAGGTGGCAATCCACTGAGTACAGAAGAAGTCATCAGGGATCTGGGGACCCAGGTTGACAGTAGCCTTTCGTTTGACACTCATGTTGCTAAAGTAGTTAGGAAAACCTTCTATATCGCCCACCTGATCATGAAGGGATTCACATCTAGATCAAGGGAGGTCATCGTCCCCCTGTACTCATCACTCATTAAACCTATGATTGAGTACAATGCCCGTTCGAATTTATCTGACCAGACACCTGCTGCAGCTTGAAAGGCCCCAAAAGTTCCTCACCAAAAGGATAAAGGGTCTCAAAAATATGTCTTATGCTGCCCAACTGAAAGAACTCCAGCTCTATTCAGTCTCATATCGCTTGCTCAGAGGTGACCTGTGCCTGACATATAAGGCCATGTCAAACCCAGATTTGATGAATATGCTTCACCTCAAAAAATCTAGATCCCTCAGAACCACAAGGGCGGGAGACTTAAACCTTGACACGGTTATAAATAGAACGTGCTGGAGGGACAGATTCATCACCCAGAGACTCCCTATGCTGTGGAACAAAATCCCGGTACATGTGAGGCAGAGCACCTCTCTGGCCTTGTTCAAGAGGAATCTTGACCAATGGATGGGAGATTGCAGATATACCCCAGGGATTACTTCAGTGTCACATCTTGACATAGGCACAGCAAAATGATAGGCATAGTTTTTATTCAAACTAAAGGGGTGGCGAAAGCCACATAACTATGGGCTAGGCTTATAAATGCCCTTGGGCAGATAGCCTAGTATGAACCTATGAACCTATGAACCTATGAACATACCTACATAGAGAATTCAACCCAAATATGTCTATACTTTAAGGACGCATTATTTCTTAGGGAAATCAAGTAGTCCTATCTTACTTGTTGAAAAGGGTTCAATACTCAGTATAATCCACTCTATGATGCTATGCCGTATAATCACATGACCAGACAACTAAAGAACAATCAAACGTGTCATATGAAAGCATGGCCAATGTACAAAATGCTCAAACTAGGACTTAGCATGTGTGTAACATAAAAATATACTTAGAAAATAATAAATAAACAAATCCTGTAATAACAAAACTACTATATATAAAACAATACTCGAAATACCAAACTTCAGGAAACTGTGTAACAGAAAGCACTGTACTGTAAAAATGGAGGAGAAAAATGGGCACAAATCTTAGTGCTTTCGGTCATTTTAATAAAATCAGAACTTCTTAAAAAAAACATCAACCTTTACAAACACACTCCCCAGGATTCAGTAAGCTCTGCATGTTGTGCAGGAATAGTGCAAAACCTACTGCACGCAATATGGCTGAGGAGCGATCCAGGAATGAGGTCCTGGGATGTGCATGAGTGCTCCAACACTATTCCTACACAGACGCAGCTCCTGTATGCTAATTACCCCATTTGCAGGTGAAATCTACGCAAATGAGGTGAATTAGCAATCCAGGAAGCCTGCAGGTGTCTTTGCTGGAATAGTGTAACCTGCAGAAATATATTCGGTTACTAACCAAATACATTTCTGCAAATTACAAAATGGAGGCATGACAGCTCTAAATAAGGCACTTACATAATGTTAGGAAGAGGATAGAATAACAGAGTGGGGGGTGTAGAAGCATGGACGCCATGGAGTGTGTGAAGTCTGAAACTCTGATGTGTGGCCATACTATCCCTGCCTGCAAACCCAGTAATGGGTGGTTACAAACCCGCTTGTAAACCACAGTGTGAAGGGGAACTGACCAGATATACGAGCCCTGCCACTGCATAACCTGGGTGAATCTGTACAGCTGAGAGGTATGGCCACAGAAGGATATGGGCATTCTGTTATGTTGATAGATGTACAAGCAGAGGATCCTCAGCCACCACAGTACCAAGGTGCTGGACCATTTTCACAGAGCCATCAGCAAGTGTCTGCAGCTAGAATATGTAGGCTGCAGACCACAATACTGGATACAGCTTCATTCCTCTTGTATTTCCCTGGAAATAACTGTCAGCAAATAAGTATATCTGTTGGTAGTTGATGACATAATATATCACAGTGTAAAACAGTATATGTCTGAATATCTCTGCTAACACCAACCATGTAACACGAGCATCACAGACAGCAATAGTTACAGTACCCCACTATCTGACGTCCATTGTGACTCCATATTCTCAACCTAACTACAGATATCCTGCAGAAACAGGTTGCTAGCTGTAGGTATAGAACACAAAATCCTGCACTGGAGTACAACCTACCTGGAATGGATTCACACACTCAATACAGAAGGTTATACTGAGCATGCTCCTACACTTAGAGAAATGAAGCCCATGTCTGACAACAACAGTGGACTTTACATATCTGTCAGTCGCAGATGTCTGTGCAAACACATCACATTGCACACTATTCATGCTTTGCACACACATTGTATAGGAATACTCACAAATATCCAAGGTCAACACACTATAATAGGTCAAACATACACACACACACACACACACACACACAGATGTGGGGAATTGAGAGGCAGACAGTGACAAAGAGATTACCATCATGAGTCCTGTCCCACCCACCACACATCCATTTGGCCAATATCACATGATATGCCAATGTCAATCACTGAAGACATTTGCTTTTGGTAGCCCTCAGCCCTATAGTGTCTGTGGTGCTTGTGATAACTGTGTAACATGATAGTACAAATCAGTATTCATCTAGCATTCGTATATCCAATCCTGTCAAATGTAAAGTTGCGTGTAACTGAGTGTTGTGTATGTGTTCCCAGAGGAATGGTTTATGGCCCATTCACACAGACTGCACTTCCCATAGCCCATGTTAGTACTCATGCTGATGTCAATCACCTTAAAATAACCCTCTGGCCAATTATCAGCCCCATAATCTCCGTGGCATGTGCAATAACTGCGTAATACTAGAATATAACAGACTAGTTAAGTAGGCGTTCTAATCCCAAGTATGACAATTGTGTGTGTGTGTGTGTGTGTGTGTGTATGTGTGTCGAGATTAATGGTTTTGAGGCCATCACAATCACTACACCTCCCATTGCCCTACTTTAGCAAGCCTGCTGATGTCAGTCACCTTGAAATTCACCTTTGGAGAAAAGCTAACCCAATAAGCTCTGTGGTATGTGCCATAAATGTGGAAAAATGTAGTAGCAAGGACTACACAGCTATCAGTTTGAATCTCATCTGTAGTAAGTGTTTGTGTGTGTACCTCAAAAGTTTTGGCCCCATTTACAGCCAGTACACATCTCAGAGCCTGACTTTAGCAGTCCTACAGATATCATCCACCTTACAAGTGCCTGTTGCCACCCCTAAATCATGTCAGGTCAGTGCTGTATGTGGTAAATGCGAACATAATGGCCCATAAAGATTGTTAAATAGAGGTTTGAACCTCACCCCTGGCTAATGTAAATGTACGATTAGGATAAAATTATTTTTGGGATCTCTCTGTGGTAGATGTCATTGTCCTTGGTCCTGTTCTATCTGATGTTGCATGCTGTTCCAGTTTATGGTACCCTATCAGCATAGATGTTTGTAGGGCCAGACTGACACATGTCCCATACCACAGTCAGGCATCAGACTACACTGTGTATTGGCCCAGTATATGTAGGGATACTGCGTGAGTGGCTCATATGAGGGTGGTGTTGTTCACAGAGTACATATAGTATAATATTACTTAGGCTTACCATAATGTGACTGTGACTGTGGTGAGATTGGTTGTGGGTATGCACGTTCACACTGGTGTCGCTTACTCCATGCTGTTACATGCCTGTAGTGCCTTCCATATTTGCAGGTACATGGGTATTCCCCAATAGGAAACTTGGGTCAGTGTTGTGGCAGTCTGCCTGTAGTTTGCACAGTGCTTTGTGACATGCCTAGCAGCTCACTGTATTTACCTAGTGTGATGTTATGTCCAGATATTTGTCAGATGAACTGTTGCCTGGCCACCAAAACTGTGTATGACTGAAAAAGCAGTGGGATGGTATAAAGATGTATGCCACTGAGTAGTGTGAAGTATGTGGGCTTGGCATCTCTGCTTCCCTGGTTAATATGTGTTAGGACAGCCAGGAGTGTGTGAATTCATCAACTGTGTGAGCTTATCTATTCCAGTATTTGTGTGATATCCCCATTTACATGGCTGTAAACATCCAATTTGTCAGGCTTGGTCCACACATCTTGCACTAAGGAGGTCTGCGTATACTGTTGCACTGACCAGATTGTGTCAAACTGTCCATGTTTATTGGTTATATCTCTGCTGTATTCCACAGGATTATTGCTGTGATTTGTGTAGTACTTCACTATGATGATCTTATGATGTCTGTCAGTAACTAATGGCGTATATGTCAGTATCAGAAGTGACTTCCCACACAAAATGTCTGTTAACACAACCCCTGTTACTGTAGCAACATTCCACAATTATACCTGCAATACTTACATGACATCCCCTTGCATTAAAAGGTTGCGACTATTGGTGCTGAGGTATGGCTCCAGTACAATGTTATGATCATATATGTTTTTATATATATATATATATATATATATATATATATATATATATATATATATATATACATATACATACATACACATATATATATATATATATATATATATATATATATATATATATACATATATATATATATATATATATATATATATATATATATATATATATATATATGTGTGTGTGTGTGTGTGTGTGTGTGTGTGTGTGTGTGTGTGTGTGTGTGTGTGTGTGTGTCTATAAATATATATATATATATATATATATATATATATATGTGTGTGTATGTTTATGTATACATATATCTACATGTGTAATATATATATATATATATATATATATATATATATATATATATATATATATATAGCCATGTCCTTATCTGTAGACATCCTTGTTATCTGTAGACATGACTGCTGTATATACTGTACTATACTATACTGTTGTCAAAAACCAATACAAAACTGGCCTCACTGTACAGAAACAAAGCCTTCTTAACCCCTTTGGCCAGAACCAACACAGCATGCCCCCACATACTTACCACTCTCCTGTATGCCTCCCCCATTCTCACTAACCTCTCAAAAAATGAACTAAATAAATTAACTGTCTGCTACAACCATATTGCTAGATTCACTACAGGGTCTACCTATCGCACACATCACTGTCAAAATCTAAAACTACTAAAATGGCTCAAGTTCCCCAACCTACTACTATACAATCAGCTTACAATAGCACATAGAATACTTAAACAACCAGAGTTTTGGGAATACAACCCTTAATTACCTCTTACTACCAGACCACTGAGATCTAATGATAAATTAATGTTAAAAACCTCTAAATCCTGCAATCACACCGGTGACTCAGTATTCTGCAATTACATAGCAAAAACTTGGAACTTGCTCCCTCCTGCCTTAACACTCAAACCCTTTCTAACAAAATTTAATATTGCAGCAAAAAATTATTTCACCAACCACTGGATATGTACCTGCTCTAGCCCAGGTTAATCTCCCTCCCTCAGTCTACCTCTCTAATATGCTCCTTGCTTTATATTGTTTTCTCTTCCTCATTTCTACTGGCATTTCTACTCAGATATTATATTGCTCCCTATACCTTACTACCCAAACTTACTCCCTAATTTTCTCTCAGCTTATTAGCTCCTGCAATCTTTCTATGTATGAATTGTTATCTGAACTGTTGGTATTATACTTTTAACAGTATTTGCTAAATTAATCTTGCCTTTCTGGAGATTTTCTCTCTGGGCCTCCACTGAAAATGGATATGTGTCCAGTTGGACCTTTCCAGTTAACAAATGTAAAATAAAATAAATAAAATAAATAGAAGTATATACTTTCCCAGATGTATCATAACATATTTATCTGATATGTGTATATTTAGATATATCAACATACTTGAGTCAACACTAATATCACTAACAAGTACTACACAATTCTAGAAGTCAAAACAGTTGTTCAATATTATTCAGTATGTGTACTGACAGATATTTTGGAAAGAACAACAACTATCTTTGCATCTGTGATGGCTTAGTGGATAACTGCTGTGACTATTGTGTACAGGGTCCTGGTTTCAAGACCTGCAAGGGCTGTTTATTTTGTTGCTAGGCAGAACAAGGACTGTTGGATAAAGAGTGGCCAAGGCAGTTTTGGGCAGCTTTAAGCATGTTTGTGCGGGTTTGCCCGATGGTAAGCGCTGCTAACGTATGTTTAAAGGAATAGGCACTTACACCATGTAGGCTTCACTTGCCAGTGCACAAATCAGCTTAGCATTTACATTTAAGCAATGGTTACACCTGCTAAGTATAGCTTAGCCTTGGTAACCAGTGATCAAATTCCAGTCTGACAAAAATAGCAGGGTAATGACATCTTTAATAAGTGTATTTAATTCCATGAATATAACATGTTTCTATGTGCTGTCATTACAGTAGCAAGGGGTGTGAGCATATTGCCTGGAACACCTGAGTATACATGGCTAGTACAACAATCTTTTCCTTTTGTATGTGTTTCATACGTGGGTAGTATCCCAGGTTTATATGCAGTCACACTTGCATGTATTGTATCATTACATTACTACTGTTAACAGTGCTTTCTCAAGTAAGAGTAGATTGCAGATTGTAGTACTGGAACCATACACCCCTGCATGTAAAGCTGGACTCTGAGTAGTGGCTTTGTGTGTGTTATTAAGTACTGGATATTGATCTGATTTGTGGATATTAACTGTAGACTACTATGTGCATAGGACATGTCATTGAGGGCTGCTGTCATTTAGTAACGGAATACCTATCAGTTTCAGACGTCTATCTGTCAAAACATTAATCCTAATGCATAACCTGTTGGCTAGCTGATTTCTGTCTGTCCTTTGCAAAGATGTGCAGATGTCAGGTATTCATCTAGGCTGCTCACAGGCAATCTATGCTTGACTGACACTGACATGTCTGCCCAGCTGTGTTATGAATGCCACAGCTAGGAAACCCCAGCCTGTATGCACCATGTGCCATGGATAACTCAACTAGACTACCACAGTCAACCAAAGATGTTTGGGTATAGGTCTCCAACCCAGACACTGGCCATGTTATGTAATATATGTTGCATACATGTCAATTGGAGCACCTCACTGGCCCTCTGCAAAAGGCAACCAGATGACTGGATTCTGCATTTAACTGTTACCCCGAGGATCACTCAAGTGGCATCAGCCGATAGATAGCCTCCTGACAAATGTCAGGTGGCCTGATACCACTGTACCCACATCCCCTACTCTTCTCATCTCTCCATGGACATGATATCCTGTACACACCTAGAAACACCTGGGAATACCTGCACCTATGGACCCCAGTACTGACAAATGTGTCAGTGTGCATTGCTGAGAATAACAGTGTCTGTGTGTTTGTAAACCTGCAATTGCTAATACCCTTAGGACCTTCTCACACACTACACCCCCTATTGCCTTAGTTAGAAATGGCAGCTGCTGTAATGCATATGAAATGTACCTTGTCACACTCTTCACCCAATGGGCTACCTGGAGCTTGCAGTACCAGAACAACACTGTTGTACAAATAGCTAGATAGGCATTGGTTACCCTCTGAGTCCTGGCAAGTGTGTCTATGTGTGCAAGTGTGTATATTTGTAGGATACAGTATTCTGAGGCTGCATTCTCCAAATACAACACACCTGGCCATACAGTATAAGGCACAGTGATGTTGCTGACATTAGGAGAGCCATGACAAACCATCACTCTAATATATCTGTGGCATGTGCAATAAATGCATATCCCTGTAGTAGCACTGATGAGATAGACAAGGGGTTGTATTGCAGTCCTGATCAATGTGTGATTGTGGGTATGTCAGAGTATTATCATGGGTTTCAGTGAGTAAAATATCCAATGTGGGGTGTGGGTGCTGGGTATACTGTATGTACACCATGGTACCCCCAGTATATGTCCCAAGGTCCACTGTATGAGGACCACTGTCACCATCAACCATACAGGTAACTGACAACACTATCCAGCCCAGTGATGCATGTGCTGTGTGCAAATTATCTGTAACAGAATGGACTCACTGACAAGGTAGTTAGCACTGATAAACCCAGGTCTCTCAGATGTGTCTATGACTGCTATGTGTTTGTCAATGTGTATATGACAGCATGGCATAATATGTATTGTCCATTAACACCCAGTACATTCCCCATTACCATACTGTACATGGCCTGGTGATGTTCCTCACTTAACAAGAGATTCGGAACACACCTCATCCTAAAAGCTGTGTGGTGTGCACAATTAAGGCCAAACACATTAGTAGCAATAAGTACCTAGCTAGGGCTTCTATACTCAGTGTTGCCAAGTAAGTGTGTGTGTATGTGAAGGGATCTACTTCAGTTTGCAGAATATACATGTCCCATAAGGTCATCTGTCTGAGAACTGACTGGAAAATGCTAACATTTCAAAGGAATCATGTCATGGAAATTCATTCCATCAAAACTAGTAGTAGATGTGTAAATACCCTCTTCCCCCCTGTATAGCTGTACAGCAATACTGGAGCTGGTATATATATATCTATATATATATATATATATATATATATATATATATATATATATATATACACATATATATATATATATATATATATATATATATATATATATATATATATATAGTTGGCTGCCAATGTTGTGGACACAGCCACCCTCATTGGGGTTATTATGTGTATCCCCACACTTAGTCTGCTGTAATACTGTACAGTATATATGTTAACAGGTTAGGTAGTCATCACTCACACTATGTGCGGCTCTACACCACCCCACACCCTGCAAAGTGTAGGGCTGTACCACCCACAACAGCACACCTATGTGTACCAACGCTGGGATTGCACTACATTTGGGAAGGGGACATATACCCTGCGAGTACCATCGTCGATTACATTAAAGTAGCAGACTGATTATCAACTGATGTGATATTTTGCCTGTTATGGTGGAATTACATAGGCTAAAATGGGTTCACTGTAAAATTAAGTACATCCATGTGTAAAGTATTCTCTGTGTATTGCATCAACACCAAAGCCTCTGTGTATGTGTGTTATACATAAACATGTGGTGTGTGCCACCCAGTACACTTGCCATTGTCCACTGTAGAAGGGCTGCTGAAATCAGCCACCATGCACTCACCTGTATACACCCCTCAGACCTATCAGCCATGTGGAACATGCAGTAACTCTTATACAGACCAAGTAACAACTTGTGTTCAGCTGTACCCAGGATATGTCACAATGTGTCACCAGAGTGCCATACCACTTGTAGGAATCAATAGCAGACCAACATCCTGCTAACAGACACCTACAACACAAACTGAATACATTATGGAGACCACTATCAGTCAGTGTTAATAACAGCTATAATGCATCACGGCTGAACAGCTACACATCCTGACATGTAAGCATTAAACTTTCCTACTGAAAACATGTTAAACAGCATTACAATTCTAAACCTTAGTACATTTACCCTGTGCATCAGAACCATATTAGCCTGCCCCTGCATCGATGGTATGCATGACAGGGATGTGGCACAGGTATCATCATATGCACATGGTGTGTTGTGGGTTTGCCAGAAACCTAAGCTGAGCCATTTGGTTGACATCATGTGTGTGTGTTAGGGGGTTTCATTATTAATTGGGCTGTGCAGATGTGTGTATAGGTATGGAGGTTCGCTAGCTGTGTTGGTGATGTCTTTGTTTGCGTGTGTGTGTGTGTGTGTGTGTGTGTGTGTGTGTGTGTGTGTGTGTGTGTGTGTGTGTGTGTGTGTATGTACACAGTTCGGCCATGTGGCTGCCCTATACAGGGGTTTGTTGTACAGCTGCAGATCATACATAGCAGGGTATGCAGTTCACCATCTTCGGCCATGGACACAAGAACTGTGCCTGCCAGGGGTTCCACGGGCACTACCAGGTACAAGGCTAGATATGCTACTATCCCCTGATGATGACACATGTCTACTGGATCCATGTCCCTGTTGGGAATGGCCAGGGCCACATGCACGTGCACATGGCCTGCTGTGTTGTGGTGTGGACAGCCCCCCCCCTGCAGTGCTGGTACTGGTACTGCCACTGTGGGAGCAGCTCTGACTTGTTGCACGTCTACATAGACCTCCAACTGTTGGTGTTGCTGACCTACGTCCATGTGGCTGTTGCCCTACTCCCACCATATGTTCTAACAAGGACATTGCACAGTCAAGGATTCCCACCATCTCACCAACTGTCTATCCAGGACCTCTGCAAAATAAAGGTGGGCATTTGCAAGATCACAGATGTTGTCAATAACAGCAGAATGAGTAGCCCTCTGGAGCCTCAATGTTCCATACATGCCTTCTGCCTCCCTGATGGCCCAAAACATGCGTCTGGTGACACCTGCTGTGGCACTTCTGCCAGGAGCATGATGGCCAGCAGCCCTCCTATGAGCACCCCTGTACATCTGCCTGTGTGGTACCTTGCCGGTCATCTGGCTATGGCTGCTGTGTACAGACACATTTGCCATAATCCCCACACTGTCCTGTCCCATGCCACTACATGACAGTTACTCAGGCTATAGATAAGGGAAAGGAGGTACACATGGCTTACCTTGACCTTGCTAAAGCATTTGACACCATTCCCCATTCGGGTATTATTGATAAACTCACCAACCTAGGCATAAACCCTTATGTCACAAGATGGATTGCAAACTGGCTCTCAGACAGATCCCACAAAGTAAGAGTAGTGGGATCTATGTCCGAATCCAGACCAGTAATGAGCAGTGTGCCTCAGGGCTCTGTCCTGGGGCCCCTCCTGTTTGGCATATACTTCTCAGAAGTACAGGCAAGCACTGAAGGGCTGTGGCTGACCAGGTTTGCAGATGACTGCAAACTGGGTGCTATAATAGAGCCTCCGGCCAACATGGATATCCTCCAGAAGGGCCTTAATGAGACTGATGCATGGTGTCAAAGCCTTGCTCTCAAGCTAAATGCTAAAAAATGCGTAGTAATCCCCTTTGGAAAAAACAGAGTACCCGCAAACTACCACATAGGAGGTAACCCCCTGAAAACTGAAGAAGTAATAAGGGATCTAGGGACCCAAGTAGATAGTCAGCTTTCCTTTGATAACCATGTTGCCAAGGTGGTTAGAAAATCATTCTATGTGACCTATCTGATCACGAAAGGGTTCGCATCAAGATCTAAGGATTTAGTGGTGCCCCTCTACTCTTCCCTCATCAGACCCATTATTGAGTACAATGCACCAAATTGGAATGTACCTGGCTAGGCATCTCCAGCAGCTGAAGAGACCACAGAGGTACCTCACTAAGAGGATTACTGGCCTCAAACAGTTGCCCTATGCAGCACAATTGAAAAAACTAAGGCTTTTCTCTGTTGCATACCGCCTTCTCAGAGGCAATCTCTGTCTAACATATAGAGCCATGTCTAACCCAGAACTGTTGAAAATGCTCCATCTTAGCAAAACCAAATCTACTCGAGCTACACGCTCTAGGGATATAAACCTCAGCACTACAATGAATAGAACATGCTGGAGGGATAGATTCCCTTCACAAAGACTCCCCTTGCTATGGAACAAGCTCCCGATCTACATAAGACAGAGCCCCTCACTATCACTCTTCAAAAGGAACCTTGGTGAGTGGATGGGAAACAGAAAGTTCACACCAGGGATCATAGCAACAGCTCTACTAGATAGGGGCCAAGGGTACTAGCTGCTAGATTAAGGGCCTAGGGAACTAACTAAAGAGGTGGTGAATACCGCACAACATGGCTGGGTTAATATATGCCTTCGGGCAGATAGCCCAGTACCTACCTATGAACCTATGAACTACTCGCCAACTGTCCCTCATCTATGGCCGCTGGTGATGGGGTATGTATAGGCAATGTGACTGTGTGCGGGAATGGGGTAGATAACAGTGGGATGTCAACTAATGGCACAGTTTCACCCCCTGACAACCCTCCCTGTGCTTCACCATACCTATCATCATTGTCAGAGTCTGTATGGACATTAACATCAGTTTGCCTGCAGGAGGGACCCTGCCCACTTCAGCACCTGTGAGGGGAAAACAGAAAACATATTTTAAGACCTGTACATCATTGCTTACCTCTACACAAATGTGCACACACACACACACACACACACACACACACACACACACACACACACACACACACACTTACAGGTGAGGTGGCATAAAGATATTACACAGACCTCTCATTACCCAGCTGTCAACATGCATTACATATGGCACTCAACAGCATGCACTGCAGCTATATTCAATCCCTGTTACCAACATTATATATCACTGTGATGCATGAGTTGTGTTAGTAGGTGATGCCCCTTCCCCTGGAACATACTGCACCCATGTACACAGTATTGCTGTGCAACTGTTCAGCACCCTGCCATCTACTGTGCACCATACCTCACAAGTGTACACACCATTGCTGAATGTGTATATGTGTGGCAGTTATGTTTGCTCTGTTACTAACAGCCCGTATGTATTTGTCTGACACATACTAGGGTTGATATGAGGACAGATATCAATAATGAATGCCTGATGTCCGATTTGCAGATCTCATCATTAGCAGTGCATGTATGAGCAATAAAATCCAATTATACTGACAACCTCCAAAGCTTACTGTGGCTATGAGGAGTGTACATACCCTTACTGACATGCCACCCTCTTCCCTGATATGCCATGGGGCCACAATACTGCATTTGATAACATTACACACACCTGATATGTGAAATATGACCTGCGCAATCAAATGCAGTATCAAACAAATGTGTTAGTTGTGCAGATGTTGATTGGAATGCATACAATATGTGGGTTGCATAAGTGTGCACACCCTTAACACAATGGTTTGTTGCAACACCTGTTAAGTGAACTACAGCAGTCACTTTTCCTGGAAGGTGTATACTAGCATGGCCCATCTTCACTTGCCATTATTTGGTCACTCCGCCCTATACATGTCTCCTAACTCTGCCAGATTGCAAGGTCAGCTCATGTGCACAGCCCTTGGAGGTCGCACAGTGCCTTCACTATTGTTGTGGAGTCAAGGTTATGTCGGGCACAATGCATGACCTTGACTGTGTTCAGATACAGCCATTCCTAGTGAGCTTTGGATGTATGCATCAGTTTACTGTTGTGTTTTAGGATGACACCCTTCCCCATCTTCAGCCTTTTTGCAGATGCTTGACAATTATGAGCCATGCATGAGTGTCATTTTGCAGTGTTCCAAATTCAGAACACCATGTCTACCAGCCTAGTTCCTGCTAATGAACAGCAAACCTACAGGTGTACACTGGCACCAGCAAGGGACAGATGGGGATAGTGGACCTGAGGTAGAGTGAGGTGTTGCTTGTGCAGCACATGTATCTTTATTAATACTGTCTGTAGGTTTCAGCCTTGGTCTTGGTACACCATTACACATTGCAACACATGTGTTTGGGAGACTTGATGTTATGCATATGCTACCTGTAGAAAGCCTTGGACAATGTCTCCTGTCGAACAACTCTTCCATCTGATTACCCTAACCCATAGGCCACACTTATCCAGAGTCCAGGTAATTGTCAACACAGGTACTGCACAGACAGTACATGCTAGACATTTTTGCAAGTCCCTCAGTGTTGCTGCATGTGTCTGGGCAGCCTCCATGACCAGTTTGCAACATATGTTGTCATCTGCCTTGGATGGGGATCTGTTTATTTCCTACACTAATGGTGTCCCATACTTCATCATCACATACATGCTTGTCTGCACTGTTTGCTATGGTGTATGCAATGGCAAGATAAAACTATGACTCCCACTTCTGACTGCTACCTTTTGGATATGGGATCCATTCCATGGTTTGTAAGATGTGTGCAAGCCACGGCTGCCTCCATTGCAGGTGAGTGGGAAAATGTCATGGACATACTTCTTGAACAGCAGACCATTACTTGGTGTGACATTGAGGACCTGTACTTGATGGAAGGTGAATCTTTAAGAAGAGTGAATACTGCAGTACCTCAAAAGCTGCTTTCACAATATGTTATTTGGAGTGTGTGCATGCATATGCTTCTATTGTTTGTTAAGGTATGTATTCCCCATATTTGTTGTCCTAGCATAGGATTCCATCTTACACATTCATTGCTCATGTTAGGATCACATTACAGGTTGTAGAAGTTGTGGAATATGGTATTGTGATATGCTGTTGTGTAGATCTGTGACAGTTGCCATTGTAATACTGGTATATACACTCACTGTTGTAGCCACTGTATAAGGGTAATGTTTCAGACATGTCCCTACTGTAGGCCATGTGTCCCACAATTATGTTCATCTCTGTCCACACATCTTGGACTGACAAGTTGTTAGTTATACTGCTGGACTCTTACCATGGTCACCGCTGTGATGCAATGCAGTTAACAACAACAATAAGTAAACATGTACAACATGCATTATGGGTAGATGTGTTAAATGTGTGCATGGCAAATGCCATGGCCATAACATGGCCAGTGTATGGCAAACCTGAACAAAAGACTTCCATACTTACCAGCTACAGGTTGCTGCCCCAAAGATATACCGGAGGGATGTACATAGTTGTGTGAGAGATGTGATGCCAGTAGCCACACCTGTGGCATTGGTATAGGGTAGGAGCAGCATTTCAGTACATCAACAGTGCAAACCCACAATACTACAGATTATGCGCATCTGTTCATTACTACACTGCAGCGACTGACTATGTTATCTGACATATGCATGAAGATACTTTACAGATGAGGATGAATAAGCAACAGTGGTCTACTAATGTGCCCTTGGGCCTTACCTGCATGCTCCTCGTCCATTGTGTGGGTAGCACCCACCTCCACAATGCTATCTTCCCGTTCTTGACATTGCTGGTGGGCAGGTGCCCCAAGGCTGGTGAGGAGCTCCTCCACATGTGTCAATGGGGGCTGGAAGGCATGACCCCACCTGTGGCTAGCTGATCCCTCCTAATTGCAGCAGCACGCTGACAGGCGTGGCAGATGAGGTCAGTGCAAAGATGTCGCACCTGGTCATAACTGCGGTTATGCAGGCTTACATCGTTTACCCTGTGAACAAGCTCGTTCCACAGGGCATTCCTCTCCTGCAGATCATGGGCTGTATGCCCAAAGAAGGTTCCATGGTAATGCACCAGGAAGTTGATCAGAATGTTGTTCTCTTGTGGAGTGAACACCGGCAGTAGCTCTATTGACCTGGTACCTGCAAGACATAAACAGGTACAAAGGTCTGAGGACTTAATACTGCAGGGATACCATAGTTGTTAATTGACATCGCTCTCTCCCCCACCACCATATCTGCATAATTAATCTGAACACACACATCAATGGGTATGTTTACATCAAACCTTCTGTTGGGACATATAGACTACTGTGCAACAAATACTGAAATGCATTTCTATTCATGTTCGTTGTTGAAACACAATCATTGGTGGCCTATTGCTAACAATGTAACCTGCATACCATTGTAATGGCCACTGTGGTTCCATATATGCATGTGTTCTGTTTGCTATGCAACTGTTCCAAATCTGGTGTTTTGGGTTAATGGGAATATGTATGCATGCTATTATAACTAATACTGGATTGTGTTGACTATTACTACCCACATATGTTCTAAAACTGCAACACAATAGCACATTTGGGAAGGCTGCTCCCAGCAGAACCACCTCTACTACCTCATCTGGCCGTGGCACCAGGCCACAGCACGTCTGGGACCCAACCCGTGACCTCGTCACCGCGTTTATACCACGTTATCGAAAGATGAAAATAGCGAATGCTATTTCATTGGCCCCAAAACATCTAAACATTAAAATATCGAACATTCAGAACAGCAAATTTAGTCCCGTGGAAAATATTTGCTACTCCGAAACAAATACACACAGCACAAGCACATCAAACAAACAGCAACCACACACATACACTTAAATTCCTACATCTAACGCTACACTAAACTAAACATACACTACTATCTACCGCTTACCTTAACCCAAACCCTAACCCTAAGGTCCGTCACTATCGCACACTAACCTAACCTGCGCCCTAACCATAACTCACTTAAACCGGCCCAACCCTAAAGTCTGTCACTATCGCACACACACCTAACCCACGCCCTAATCCTAACTCACTTAACCAGCCCCTAACCCTAATGTACAAACAATCACGCACTTACCTGAACCCAACCCGTAACTTTCCACCACAGCACTAAGAATAGCAAAACCACAGAAACGGCAAACCGAATTCTTTCCTGAGGAAAGAATTCACTGTTCTGCAGCTTCACTATTCTTAGCATTCGCTGAATAGTGTTCAATATCAGAACATTCAAAGTTTTAATACTTCGATGTTCTGATATAGACCCTCGTCATCTGCTGGTCCTGCACTACCTTCAGGTGGAACCACCTCAGGGGATGGTGCCTGCCCCCACCGGGAGCATGCACAGACAGGATCCTGTAACCTGAAGTCAGGTCCAGGGACTGGTGCATAGAGAGCTCTGCAGAGAATTGTGGGATCTGCTACACCACCTTGAAGCCCTCGTGACACATGTAGAGGTTCAGGCTGCCACTCCTGCTCCACCCCAGCAAAGCCACCTTCAGGGCCATGAAGGTGCAGTGGTGACTGCCCATGGGTGGGGACCTCAGTCCCACTGTTTCCATTTTGGAGCTCATGGGCTACCAATTGCCTAACACCCCTCCCTGCCCAAGATGTTTACCCACCACATGTGTCATGTACCACCCCTGTATGTTGTCTTGTTTGTCATGTCTGTCTTCCAAACCAGCCTGCCTCCCCATATATAACTACTATCCTTCCCTAACATCCCACTCTCACCTTAACACAAAAAGGGCAATGTGTTACCAACACAAATGTCACACCATACATGACTGTCCATTTCGCAACCACTTACAACTGCTTATGGATGTCTTAATCACTCTGTATCTAACAGCCCTTGTTCTGGCTAGCAAATATTATCAGCCCTTGCAAGTGTGTAACCCAGGACCCTGCACACCATAGCCACATCAATTTACCAGTAAGCCATCTGAGCTGCAGATATGTGTGATGTGTTCTCAGAAATATCATGCAGTACAGTCATTCAACAGTAGGGGAAATGTATGTATATATAATTATATATATATATATATATATATATATATATATATATATATATATATATATGAGGAGAAGCCAAACAACCCAAGCGAGCGTAGGTGTATAAAATGAATACAAAGTTCATATACAGTTAATGGCACAAACCTTCGATGCTCCGAACTGAAATAGTAGCAAACCAAAATCTAAAACAAGGCAACCATTCGGTTCCAGCACTCAAGTGCCGTGTATATGTAAAGGCTCAAAGTTCGTAGGAAACTGATAACCCAAGCTTCCAAGATCGTGTCAAGTGGGTAATAAGTCCAAGTACACAAAACAGCAACGTTCAGTTCCAAACTCTTGGCTAAAACGATTAATCCAATTTAAGAAGCAACAACCATTCGGTTCGATTAAATAACTTTAATGCAAGGTTAGCGCTTTCACGGCCAGCAATAATAGCCGCTTCCTCAGACAAAAACAGGCAAACAGTGCATTACAAACAGAGCGCCAAATTTAAATGCTGACTGGCGTCACATACATAGAACGTCAGTACTTCATTTAAACGGCCACAACATATAATTCATAGAGCACCAATATAAAATCTGAAATTAATTATCATTTAATATTTAGAGCATCTGAAATAAAAAATGCTCTAAACATTGATAGCTCAATACCTTGTTACAGCTTTAAAATCTTAAAGACTTTAAATAACGAAGTAGACAAAACTCAACAAGTCATAACATCTAGACTTAATGTCTGATCACTAAACACCAAACTAATGATTAATAAAACCATGTATAGTAAATAAAAAATCCTTCAATAGCGTTGTGCGTAATATGACAATGCCAATGAATACATTATATATTAATAAAACCAAAGCACTAAATTTCTACAGACATGTAATGAAAGCGAAGACTAAAATGGGAACCATACAAGCCATGCCATATGAATGCTTCTGGACAATATATATACATAAAAATACCAGATGTATCTAATGAGCATACAATAAAGACAGTATAAATACAATATGAAAATGTACTAAATTTCTACAGACATGTAATGAAAGCGAGAAGACTAAAAATGGGAACCATACAAGCCATGCCATATGAATGCTTCTGGACAATATATATACATAAAAATACCAGATGTATCTAATGAGCATACAATAAAGACAGTATAAATACAGTATGAAAATGTAATGAATAAACTACTAAATATGCAAGAACGCTAAATTACAAAAACTATTGGACTAAGACAGGAATAAAATGAGACCAAAATGCTTATGTGTATGGAAAGTCTATCTAATACTGATGGGATGTATAACAGGGCAAGAAACTGTGATGGCAAAAGAAATGACATAAAACCAAATGAGATGTACAATGAACACTATACCAGACCTAAGACTAAAATCAAATAAGCCAGTGCAAAATAAGTGAAATGAAGCATCTTATCTGAGTGATCTGGCTTTGAGATGTGGTTTGATGGACAATACTTCATTTAAACCTTTATCTCTATGTGCAGCTAATCTGCAGATCCACTTGAGTTCTGCTTCCTCTGTGATATTTTTCAAGTCACCTAGCCTTTCATTGGATTGTATCACTTGCAGGACTTGAAACAAGAAGGTATGTGTCTTCCCTTCCCTGATGGTGTGTTTGGCTATGGCACTATACTCCTGACCTCTGGCCAAACAATACCCATGGTCTCGTATTCTTTCTCGTAGCGTCCTGTTCGTCTTTCCTACATAGAAAGAAAAAAAATGGTGTAAGTGGTGTGGATAATAACATCCAGCAAGAAGTAACTACTGTAAATACTCATAATGGGCAACAAGCATCAGCATTGAGTAATATTCTTTCACCTGCTACCAATGCTGTTCCATCAGTATATACTACCCCTTCAGAAATATCCAATGAACCACAAGTTGTACTTGATCAACCTTCCACTGTGGTGAGGAATGATGCCTCTAACAATCTATCCTTAGCAGCTGCT
Organism: Protopterus annectens; assembly: GCF_019279795.1. Lineage (NCBI taxonomy): Eukaryota > Metazoa > Chordata > Ceratodontiformes > Protopteridae > Protopterus > Protopterus annectens. Next base: position 1,041,544,464 of record NC_056729.1, read on the forward strand.
GTAAGGAGAAAGATTCAGCTTGATAAAATAGAAGTAAACAATCCTATTGATGGCCCTTTTCCCATCAGACTGAATCGCAAAAGGTCGTTGGACAACGACAACACCAGAGGGGCCAAGAGGAAGGATCCGCCTTCTTATCAACAGAATACTCTCCAAAGTTTCTGGGGACAGGAGAACTAGTATATAATCTTTCCAGCTACACTCTAACTACAGCGGAAGTTGAGCTTTTAAGTAAGGGAATGTCTTTCATTCCCACTACTAACATTGACTCCAGTGAAGCCATTTTAGCCTTGAGACTGTTTGCAAGGAATGTTGGTTTGAAGCTTTTGTTTAAAACAGATAATGAGAATCAAAAACAAATTTTTAGGAAGAAAAGTACATTTGTTCCACCATTGGTTTCAAACATTGATATATTTGTGAAAGCCGTGGAGAAGGAGTTATATGGTGAACATCAATCCGTGGGGGACAGTTTAAGGAGTAATTTAACTGCCCCTCAAATCAGAGCTTTGAATGATCTTAAAATCAACACTAACATTGTGATACGGCCCGCCGATAAAGGTGGTCCAGTTGTTGTTTTAGACAGTTTATATTATGCAAACAAGATGACTGAAATGCTGAATTGTGATGCCTATGAGAAACTAACTAGTGCTGCTATTGTAAAAGATGTTAAAGAAAGCATTGACAGGATGTTATTTGAATGCAAAATAGCAGGCCAATTAACAGATGAGATGTTTAATTTTATGCAAGTAGATCATCCAACGGTCCCAATCATATCAGGCCTACCTAAAATACATAAGAATAGATATGAACCAGAGTTAAGACCCATAGTATCGGGCTCAGGTTGGCTAACGGAACCCATTTCTATGTACTTAGATTATGAGTTTAGGCAAATAATTAACTCATCTAAGTATATTTTGTTAGATACTAAGCACTTACTCAAAGAGCTTTATAATACAGTATCTTTACTTGAATCCAATACTATTGAGTCCTTATTATTTGTATCCATGGATGTAACTTCACTGTTTACATGCATTCCGAATGAGGAAGGTCTACAGTTTTTGCAGCTATATCTTGAAAAGAATTCGAACCTCTCTGTTAATAGAATAGAATTTTTGATACTTTTAATGGAAATAGTCCTTGATAGCAACATCTTTTTATATGACCATGCTTATTATAAGCAAATCAAAGGAGTCGCCATGGGCACGAGTTGTGCCAATAGTTATGCAAACTCTGTCATGGCGACCTTTGAAGAAAGACATATTATTCACAATAAGCACATTCTGTTCTACAAGAGGTTCGTGGATGATCTCCTGTTCCTTTGGGATGGAACAGCAGATGAGCTATTTGTTTTTTATGATTATCTGAATACCAGTAGCTCATTCCTTAAATTCACCATGCAATATAATTCCAGCATGGTTGAATTCTTGGATGTCATGATTTTTAAGGAAACAGGTACGATTAACACCAAGATATATCATAAAGTCTGTTATAGACCATCCTTTTTGCATCGTGAAAGCATGCATCCGTCACACATTTTTAAAAACATTGTTAAGGGGCAAGCGATGCGTGTCTCAAGACTTTCCACCAAGGAAGAGGATTACCATCAAGGACTGGTAGATTTACAAGAAGGACTTCTGACACGTGGATACACTGAAGAAGAGATTAATGATATGTATGTAAAAATGGACAATCTTAGGAGGAATAGGGCCCAACCATATCTCTCTGGTAGCACCACTAGGTTAGATGCTTCAGTAGAAGATATACAAGGGAAGTCTCTGAGTTTTGTCATCCCCTATGCGAGAGGTTCCCATACATTACAACAGCACATCCGTAAACATTGGAATATACTTACAGCGGACGATAACTTGACTGATGTAGTGGGGTCCCATCCATCCTTTGTCTATAGTAACTTACCTAATTTAAAGAGATTACTATGTGGTATTAAAACTCCGTTAGGTACAACCAAGACTGGCTTTGAAAGTACCAAAAGGTGTGGTACATGTCCACAATGCATTTTCATAGACGAGTCTCACTACTACAAACATCCAACTACAGGTCATCTTTGGACCATTCAATATGATAGCAATTGTAATACCAAGAATTTGGTATACGTTGCTCACTGTGTTCATTGTTTTTCTTTCTATGTAGGAAAGACGAACAGGACGCTACGAGAAAGAATACGAGACCATGGGTATTGTTTGGCCAGAGGTCAGGAGTATAGTGCCATAGCCAAACACACCATCAGGGAAGGGAAGACACATACCTTCTTGTTTCAAGTCCTGCAAGTGATACAATCCAATGAAAGGCTAGGTGACTTGAAAAATATCACAGAGGAAGCAGAACTCAAGTGGATCTGCAGATTAGCTGCACATAGAGATAAAGGTTTAAATGAAGTATTGTCCATCAAACCACATCTCAAAGCCAGATCACTCAGATAAGATGCTTCATTTCACTTATTTTGCACTGGCTTATTTGATTTTAGTCTTAGGTCTGGTATAGTGTTCATTGTACATCTCATTTGGTTTTATGTCATTTCTTTTGCCATCACAGTTTCTTGCCCTGTTATACATCCCATCAGTATTAGATAGACTTTCCATACACATAAGCATTTTGGTCTCATTTTATTCCTGTCTTAGTCCAATAGTTTTTGTAATTTAGCGTTCTTGCATATTTAGTAGTTTATTCATTACATTTTCATACTGTATTTATACTGTCTTTATTGTATGCTCATTAGATACATCTGGTATTTTTATGTATATATATTGTCCAGAAGCATTCATATGGCATGGCTTGTATGGTTCCCATTTTTAGCCTTCTCGCTTTCATTACATGTCTGTAGAAATTTAGTACATTTTCATATTGTATTTATACTGTCTTTATTGTATGCTCATTAGATACATCTGGTATTTTTATGTATATATATTGTCCAGAAGCATTCATATGGCATGGCTTGTATGGTTCCCATTTTTAGTCTTCTCGCTTTCATTACATGTCTGTAGAAATTTAGTGCTTTGGTTTTATTAATATATAATGTATTCATTGGCATTGTCATATTACGCACAACGCTATTGAAGGATTTTTTATTTACTATACATGGTTTTATTAATCATTAGTTTGGTGTTTAGTGATCGGACATTAAGTCTAGATGTTATGACTTGTTGAGTTTTGTCTACTTCGTTATTTAAAGTCTTTAAGATTTTAAAGCTGTAACAAGGTATTGAGCTATCAATGTTTAGAGCATTTTTTATTTCAGATGCTCTAAATATTAAATGATAATTAATTTTAGATTTTATATTGGTGCTCTATGAATTATATGTTGTGGCCGTTTAAATGGAGTACTGACGTTCTATGTATGTGACGCCAATCAGCATTTAAATTTGGCGCTCTGTTTGTAATGCACTGTTTGTCTGTTTTCGTCTGAGGAAGCGGCTATTATCGTTGGCCGTGAAAGCGCTTACCTTGCATTAAAGTTATTTAATCGAACCGAATGGTTGTTGCTTCTTAAATTGGATTAATAGTTTTGGCCAAGAGTTTGGAATTGAACGTTGTTGTTTTATATAATTGGATTCACTATCCACTCGACACGATCTTGGAAGCTTGGGTCATCAGTTTCCTACGAACTTTGAGCCTCTACATACACACGGCACTTGAGTGCTGGAACCGAATGGTTGCCCTGTTTAGACTTTGGCTTGCTACTTTCCAGTTCGGAACATCGAAGGTTTGTGCCATTAACTGTATATGAACTTTGTATTCATTTTATAAATCTACGCTCGCTTGGGTTGTTTGGCTTCTCCTTATTTACAACATTTTGGCTTGGTTGGTTTCTGCATATATATATATACACACACACACACACACACACACACACACATATATATATATATATATATATATATATATATATATATATATATATAAGCATATATCTATATCTGTATATATATATATATATATATATATATGTGTGTGTGTGCGTGTGGGGGGGTATGGGTGTGTGTGTGTGTGTGTGTGTGTGTGTGTGTGTGTGTGTGTGTGTGTGTGTGTGTGTGTGTCTGTGTGTGTGTGTGTGTGTGTGTGTGTGTCTGTGTGTGTGTGCGTGTGTTAGTATATATGTACACATACATGTCTGTATATATATATATATATATATATATATATATATATATATATGTGTGTGTATATATATATATATATATATATATATATATATATATATATATATGGAGTGCACTTCAGACATCAGGTCCACACTCTGTACATCCTTCC